>NW_009922228.1:33157-73516 GCF_000696875.1 Nestor notabilis | reverse complement strand
ATTTGTCTGAAAACTCCCACCTGAATTAGCTTTCCACAGGAAAGTTGTGTTAAAGTGTGCTTCTATCATGGAAGTGTTTCCTCTCTAATCCACTAAGTATAATTCCAAAACTTTTTGAATTCAACAACTTTTCCCATCAGAAAGTAAAGGAAATTTCCATGGGAAATTTGAGAGATGTGAAAGAATGTTTTAAATTGTGTGAGAAAATGTATCTGGAGCAAGGTCTGATCTGTCCCCTGGCTCTCTGAGTAGCACTGAAGGACATTGATACTCCAAAGAATCAATACTCAGCTCTTTGGAGACAGAATGGTTCAAGGTTCTCAACATGATCTCTAAATACACATTCCTGTAGGGCTAATTTTGTAAGGATGCTAAACATTCCCGGCCATACTAGAGGCAATGGGTTTGGGTTTCTTTTCTGTCCCACGGAGTGCTTCATTTCAGTGTTTGATATTAGGTATTCTGATTTGAAAATCGTATTTGTTGGCCCCAATTCTCAAATGTAGGTCTCCAAAATTAGCTACATAAGAGGGACCTGATTCCTCAGGATCTAAGCATCCCATCCCACATCAGCACCACTGGACACAACAGGAATTCCAGGGCTTTAAAGGTTTGTTTGGAGGCTCTAAAGGCATTTGATTGTGAGGCATAAGACCCCCTCCAGAAAGTGATATTTGTTGAACAAGGGAAGGGACAGTGAACCCTGTACAACAAAACAGTGAGGCATCTGCATGTGGAAGTAATGGGAGACTCTTCCCAGGTTAGGGATTCCTATGGAGCGGCTGCGAGTGTTGTAGCTTGACAGGTCTGAAGCTATAAATCCTGCAGATGAATTTGAGTCAGAGAGGGAGCACTGGCACCTCTTAAACATGTTCTACTGCTGAAGGGGGTTATTTAGGTCTCTGCCACCCACGATGTATGATGTGAAAGACATCACCCAGGTTCCTGTGGAAACATTAAAAGGACTATGGGGGCTGGTTTGCTTTGTTTGCCAATTCCAATTTAGCTGAGTTGCATTTGCAGGTAGATGCAGGCTCGGGAGAGAGGGAGAAAGAGAGGGAATGAGCACTTTGTAGCTCAGGGCCTCTTTGCAAGTCAGGGGGATGATAAACCCTGGGGATGGTACATTGCACTGCTTGGGCTTTACCCCCTCCAACCAGGGAAGCTCATGTTTTAGCACAGAAAGTCCACAGCTCAGTTCCCAAAGGCTGCAGTGGCTTTGGCATTGGATTCCACACTGTGGATTGCTGCCCAAATTAGGAACTTCGTAAAGATCACAATGTCTGATGTTAGAAATCAGAGTGAGACTCTCCTGGGCGAAGTGTGGGACACAGGGGAGGGACAATTCCAAACCTGGAACGTTTAAACAAAGAAACCAGAATGGACACGAGATGTGGGAATTCTTATCTATTGATATGATATGCAAACAAAGCACAAAGGAGGCAAATAAATTTGCTCAAGGCTACGCAGGAAGACAGTGAGGGAGCCAGGAAGAACGTCACATCCCAGAATCCCAGAATCCCAGAACCCCCTCTCATCACTCTGGCTGTTCCCCTCTCAAATATGCACAGCGTTCCCTGCATCCAGACCATCCTTGTTTATGCAACAACATGAGAGACTTGGGATCTGCTGGTGGCTGAGGGCAGGAACCTATGGCCTGAGGGGAAGAAATTCCCAGGGGATCTATGCTTCTGCCTCCGTCAGGGTAAGGGCTTGTATGGGAGGAGCAGTGGTGTCCCTGGGGAAGGGAAGCAGAGGGAAGGAGCAGCACTGGGCTGCGGAGGGAGCTGAGGCCAATCCTGCTGCAGGGGAGATTCTTTATGAATGTGAGGAAGGAAAAAGAGAGGATTAATGAGTGTGAAGGATGGAATAGTGTGAGGAATAGGGCCCAGGGCCTGAAGATTCCCAAGCCATAACATCTCAGGTGTGTATGTATCTGTTTATATAAATACATGGGGACTGTTCTGAAGGTTGAATGAAGGTTCAGTCCTTTACAGAAGGGATGACCCTGAGGTTAAAGGTTTCAGAAAACCTGTTCTTCTTCTATGGTTCTTGGTGCAGCTTTAGTCAAGTTGTCGATGTTTTTCCCCTACTTCAGTTTCCCAAACTTCTATTTATTCACTGCATCCCTGTCTATCATCCACTCCTCGGAGGAAGGGTCTGCATCTTCCTTTGTATCCCAGATGTTACATGTTCTAGGGCTCCAATCAGGTAACTCACCTAGAAACTGTTGTGACCCTGCAGGTGATGAGATATACTGGGAACTGTCCATAAAATAGGAAGAATAATGCTAAAGACTTCAGGAAATGGACTATGGAAGCTTCAGGTTTCTTAGGTGTTCATCCTATATTAAAGTTTCTGTAGCTGAAAACTCCAGAGGAGGTGGGGGAAGAAACAAATTTTTTGTAATATGTTCTATTTTGGTTAAGTTTTGCTTTGCAAGTTTTCAGTGTGGAGAAAATTATTGATTCTGCTGGTTCTAGATTTGGTATTTCAGTAACTCTGGAGCACCAAAGGAGGCAGGGAGCTGAGGTTCAGCCTAGTCTTACACATCTGGAAGGCAGAAAGGCTTTAGTGATGATTAACTTGTTCAGTCACACTGTACAGAGACACGAGGGGCAAGGGTTTGATGGGGTCTTCTCAGCAGCAGCCGCCAGTGGCAGAAGGAGAGGTGCTCCAAAAGCAAAACAGCCACCTCATCCCCACAAGAGATGAAAGGAACAGACAGAGACAGAGCACTGACAGCTGTATAGAGGTAATCATTACTTCAGCAAACCTTAAAAGCTCTGATAATCCCCATCTCCCTGCTTTTGTGCCCGTGTCTTTGAGTCTTCACTGGATGCCAAAGAAAGATTTCTTAACAGACAGGCATTCCCAAGAAATGTTGTCCCTGGCTTTCATTGTGCTTTGATACCTTTTCCGTCACTTACCCAGCCATGGCTCCACTTTTGCTTGCCAAAATGCCCACGCAATAGAGTTCCTTTCTGTGGCCATTCCCTCCTTGGCTTCACACAAAGCTGCCAGGAGCTGAGTTCAGTTTCTGTGCCTATTCAACCCCTGGTCTAACCATGGACCCTGCCAGCAAGGATGTTTCTACAGTTCCCATAACCGTAAAGCACATGTCAAGCAATGGACAGCACTGGTTTCCTGTTATCCTGGCTGGCATTCAAACCAGGGAAGAGAAGAAACATCTTCAGGCTCATTCCCATTCTCTTTAACCATCTGGTCCTCTGTTGCTGGAGCCTTCCCTGCCTTAGAAGGAGGCTCAGATTGGCTCTTTGTGGTATATCCCCTTCTGCCAGGCTCCGTCTCCACTTTCATCTTCAGTGCCATGCCCGCCTCCTCATCCCCTTTGATTCTAGGACCTGAAGAGAAGACTGCTTTAGGGAATGTCTTGTCAAGTCCACCTCCCCCCTCCTTTTCCACCCCAAGGGCCTTCTGCATTGTCTCCCTGTGGTGCAGACGGAGCCTGGAGATCAAAGCCCAGACCGTCTTTTTTTAGCTGGGGGAGGAATGTGCGATGCCTCCTGCACTGGGAGCTGTCGCCAGCTCCAGCAGAGTGTTCCTCTCTGTAGTAACTCGAGACTCCCATCCCTGGAGGCGGCTCCAGGATTGACGGGTGACACGGAGCTGCTCTGAGCAGGCAGAGCCCTTGCAACAAGTCTGACTTTGCACTGAGAGCTTTCTGTCAAGGATTTGAAGACGTCTGTGGTTAAGATGGGATGTGCCTCATAATAGTCAGCTTTGAAAGAACCTACCTGGATGGAGTTAACCCTTTCCAGACCTGTCTTTCTTTTCTGCTCCAAGTTAGAGCGATGCATGGCTTCCTTCTCTTAACTGCAAACAGGTTTTTTTTCTCTTTTTCTTACACTTGCCCATCACACAACTCCCACCAACCCTGTGTCCCTGTTTCTCAAGACTGCTGTGACATTGTGGGATTGCTCACTGATGGGCAGGTTTGCTGGGGTGACACTTGCGTGCAGGCTTTGACAGCAGACAACTGCAACTGGGACCTTACTCACTGGAACCATAAACCGCCATCACTTGAGCTGAAAAATGGCTCCAGCATTTCCCAAGTAGCAAAAGACTCTGTGAATCACCCCTTGGAAAAGTTCATGACCCATTTTGACCTTGAGAAACCAATAACTTCTGCTGTGAATAGCACAGGGCCTGGGAGGAGATGTGTCTAGAATACAGCTGATACCTTCTTTGAGACGGCTTCAGACTCATGGTCTCTACACATGACTTTTCCCAGCCCCAGCACCATTCTGGGCAGGGATTGTTGGTATCCATAAGGTAGAAAAGATGGGATTCCTAAACCCCTGAAGCTTCAGGAAGGTTTTCTGTGCCTCTGTTCCTGGCAGGGGATGCTGTGAGCAGCATTCTAATAAAGACTTTGCTGAAAAGGATTGTTCACTGAATAAGTGAAAAAGAAACTGCAGGAGTAGATGGGGAGGAGGTAAATTCTCTGCCCTTATCGCACCCTGATTGAGAGACCTCAGCCAGAGGAGTTGTGTACAGTGAAGAAGTCATATGTGTTTATAATGTTTATGCATATCATGAGGGCGTTCTTGGACTGCTGGAGCCAAATCATTCCTCTGGTACATTCCAATCAGTATATCAGGTGAGTCATCTCCTCTCCCCGGACCCCTTTGTTCATCCTGTCTGGGTAGGTTGGGATGCTCCTTAGACAAGGATTGTCTTGCTCTGGTCAGGTACTGAGCCTGAGGGGCACAGCACCACTGCTTTTGAAGCAAGTAACAAGCCTTGGAACTAGAATGGTTTCCATTCTCCATCCAGAGGACTCGCTGATCCTTCAAGATGCTCTAACCAGCCCTCCATGGCAGATCCTCAGCCTGATTTCTTCAGCTGGGGAAACTGAGGCACAGAACAGCACTCCAGGGTCATATGCTGATTCCGTGGCTGAGCATGGAATGCAGACAAGGTTTCTTGCCTGCTGGGCCTGTGCTTTAGCCACAATCCATCTCCCTGCCCAAGGCCCTTTCTGTGTTCAAAGTGTTCCACAAACAATTGAGGTCTTTGAACTCCTCCTCATCCTGGTTAGTTTGAAAGTGGAGGCAGGGAAGGAAACCCCTTCCTAAACTTAGCCCCCAGCCAGCCAATACTTTGGGAACTGTGTGTGATTAGGCCTGGGGAGCAGTAATTTGGTCTGAGGTTTATAAAAAATCCTTTCCTTTCTGGTGAGGAGGCTGCTGATTAGGAACAGTAGGATTAGGCATTGTCTTCTCCAAAGCAGAGCTTGCTTACTGCTCAGTGAGAGTTATTCATTCTTGATCCATCACAGCTCCTGTGCTTGTGAACGTGCTGCTCTCCACCACACCAGTATTTCCCCTGGCCTCCATCCCTGGTGCTTCTCTGTTAGAAGCACAGCAAGCATGGGAGAGAGGAAAGCAGGGGCTGAGCTACCTTTTGGAGCTGCTGTCATCACAAAGCAGTGACCCGGGCTCTCAGGAGCTGGACAGAGAGGACGGACAATAGGAAATAACTAAATCTGCCCTAAGGATGCTCGCTGCTCTGCCTGACTCCTGTGCAACAAGACAGACAGGTCTGAAAAAGCTGGTGTTTCATGGGGAAAATGAACCTCAAAAGGAAGAGTTGGTCAGGACAACCCCTCAATTGAAGATAAGGTGAAAAGCTTTCTAAGCCAGCCTTTCCCAGTTTCTCCAGCACTTCCACATATCATGTCTTTTCAGCTTCCTGCCAGAGCTGAGAGGGAAAGGACTGAAGCTTGATGAGAAAAGCTGATCTTGTGGTATTTCCTGCTTGGACTGGAACCCAGCCACGCGTGAGGCTTTGCATAAGATTCACAGCCCAGGAAAACACACAAGTGGGATAGCTCAGGCGGAGAGCGGTAGAGTTCCTTCATGCTCTGCAGGCAGGCAAGATGCCAGCCCCACACACCCTGTGTCTGAAGTACTTTGAGATCAATGTGAAAAGCCAGGACTGAAGGTAATTATATAGCAAGCACAAGTGAGCTTGATTTCTTGATTTCACTGCATGGGACTCGGTGCAAGGCTCTCAGCTGAGAAGTCTGGCTGTTCGCTGAAAATGTGGTATTTATCACTACCAATCCAGTGGCAATCTTCCCTTGGGGTCCTTATCCAGGAGCCAAATGTCAAGATATTGGGCAAACTGAAAATATTAAAAGTTTGCCCACAAATCAGTTGAGATGAGCTCTTGGGCAGAAGCTCTTCCCTGGGAGGGTGCTGAGGCGCTGGCACAGGGTACCCAGAGGAGCTGTGGCTGCCCCATCCCTGGCAGTGTTCAAGGCCAGGTTGGACACAGGGGCTTGGAGCAACCTGCTCTAGTGGAAGGTGTCCCTGCCCGTGGTAGGGGGTTGGAATGGGGGGAGCTTTGAGGTCCCTTCAACCCAAACCAGGCTGGGATTCTATGATATCCAGAGGCTGTGCAAGTTTCCCATCATCTTTGCAAAACCTTCCCCTGCAGTCATTGCCAACTCCTGACTTCAGGGCTGTGATTGTGAGCAGCAGGGTGGCAAAATGAATGTCAGAGGACAGAGACTGGGTCTTCTACACATGGAGAAGTTGAGCTCTGTATTGAACAAGGCATTGAACAAACCACTGAACCTGTGTGACTATCAGTGTGCTGCTGCATCTGACCACCAAGAAGGGCAGCCGCGCTCAGAGAGGAGGGCTGGCTGGGTGGGATCAGAGCCCACCTCTCCCTGAACACCCTGGGAGTGCCGCTTGCAATGCAGTACACCAGATGTACACATGTGGATGTCTCTGCACAAGCATGTGCATGTGTGACTTTCACCTTCAAAGTGACTAGAAAAATGCAACAAATCAGATTACAAGAGGGAGATGTTCCCGCTGGTTGGGAGTTCCAGCTGTGGGAGACGTGTATTCATTTCCATGCTTTGGGAAATCTTAATAATGGATGGTCTTAGCAAAAGGAAACCACAGAAAATAAGGTAAATCTGGCTTTGAAGTAATTCCTGATTAACTATAGAGCATCAAGTGGTTACTTTTTGCAGATAGTTTTTCCATAACAACATGAGCTTTATTAACTAAATCTGTCAGTATTATTTCATTATTTCACTTCCAATGGCACATTCTGAACTGGAAACCAGGTTTTGAGCTTTTTTGCTTCATCTTCTGAGCAGATGGAAACGCACATGACTGCATCGCCATGAATTCAGCTGCTGTTGTTTATTAGCAGCTGAAGTTCCGCTCCCATGTTTTTAAATAATAACAACAATTGTGATACTTTAAAGATGCCCTCAGGCCCCTGAGCCTAATTTATCTTTTCGTCTATGTTTACACAGTTAGAACAACGTGATGTATACTCTGATAAGGGCTTTTGGTCATTGCAATAATACTTAAAAGTAGTATGAGATGATTGGGAAGAAAAAGGGGAGCTTGGAGTAAAATAAGTAGAATGCCTTCTCTTTTTATTAATTCTAAGGTCTGTAATATTAAGAGATCTTTAGTTTTAGGTTCAGAAAATTGCAGCTGGCTCTCAGAAAGACGCTTTGCCTGGCCAGGCTCCCAGCCACAGGCTGTCTGCTGCTGCCCAGGCCACAGAGATGCCAATGAGAGTAGATGCAAAGAAAGCCAAGTATTTCATCACTGTGCTACCAAAAAGTGTTAGAACTGGGCTAATGCCAGCTGTTGGGAATGATTTTTTTTTAGGTTCTAGCATCTCAGTATTTGTCACAATTAACTCTGAACATTGTACTGAGTCTTGCTGGCACACAGCAGGATGAGGGAGCTTGTCTGTTGGTGGAAAAGCGGAAGCAGTTGGTACCTAACCTACCTAGTTGGTACCCTAACAGATTCTGGATGCTAAACCTACTTCCTAACCACACCTCCTGTTATCCATTACCCCTTACACTGAAGATAAAGGCAGGAGTCCCAGGGCAGCAGTGTGAAGGCAGGCTCTTGAAGGACAGTGGTGCACCCATGTCAGACAATGCCACAATTCTGTGCTGCAGAACATCCCCTACAACAGCAGCAAGAGTTCGTTTGTGCAGGGACACAGAAGGGGAATTTGGCAGGGGAATGAGCCACTGCAGGGAAAAGGCAGCACTGTGGGGAGGATATCGACTGCCCCAAGTCCAGCTTTTGGCTTGGTTGTAGGTTTTCTAGCTGTTTTGGATAGGACATATCTCTCCACAGCCCCTTAAAACCTCGCAGTCACTTCCCACCATCTATGAATTTAGGATACTGGCTTTTCCTTGCCTCGTGAGCAATCCAGGTAGTTCTGGCAAGGCACACAGGTCTGTAGGTACCGATCACAGAAGCTGATTGTCAGTATTTACCCCATGAGTACCCCTGCCAGCCATCTCCTGAGGAGCACTGCAGCCTTTCCCACCACAGGTAAGAGTCTTCCCCATCCAACAGGTCTCTTTGCTCTTCCAGCCCAAGGGAAGACTTTCCTTCCCCTCCTCATCACCGCAAGATGTCTCTGTTCAGCTGCTACAAGACAGAGCCCAACATTTTTGCAGGGGGATGGTGGCGGGGGGAACATCAGCCAGATGAGGGAGATCTCGTTTGGCTTAGAGAGAATTAATGTAGAAAATCGTAGCAACTTCCCAAAGATCTCTCACTTGATCTCACTGGCGTCCCCTTTCATGTGCTGTGCTAAGCTCTTCGGTGCGCCGCACCCTCCAAAGAGCTGTTCATCCTGCTGGCACCACAACCAGAGCCTCCCCGAGCTTCTGATTTCCTTCAGGAAGATTTTCTTGAAGCCCTTGAGCAAGCAGCTTTGCTGGGGGATTGCTCGGTTCTGGGCACCTTTGCATCTCCCCACATGCCTGAGAGACTTCAAGAGATTCTGCCTGGATTTAAATCATTCCTCAGCAGGGGTTCTCAGGGAGAAATAACATGTCCTTATCCTGCAGGAGCTTCGAGGTCCCCGAGTCCTGTCCTCTCCTCTGCATGGTGCAGTGCAAAGGCTGCAAGAGACTTGGGGCGGCCACCAGCTGCAGTTATGTGGTGCCAGCAGCAAGAACCAGGGTAGGGGACAGCAAAGGCTCTTCATGGAAGCAAAGCCTCTGCCATGAGTATTAGAAGGATAAAAAGGTTGCCTGAGGAAGCTGTGGCTGCCCCATCCCTGGCAGTGTTCAAGGGCAGCTTGGACACAGGGGCTTGGAGCAACCTGCTCTAGTGGAAGGTGTCCCTGCCTGGGGCAGGGGGTTGGAACTGGATGAGCTTTAAGGTCCCTTCCAACACAAACCACTCTGGGATTCTGGGATTCTATGAAAAAGCCCTGAGGGTGGAAATCTTTGGTCACCCACTTTGCTTTCAGGGAGGGCACCCAAGTGACCTTGTTCCACAGCCCTGAAGGCAGCCCCTGCTCTGTTCCTGTTTGTCAGCACTGCTTGGTGTGTTTGGACCCCCAAGGGACAGGGCCTGGCTGGGTTAAAAGTCCATGGGGCATGATGCCATGTGGCTGTGTCATTCAGCTGGCTCCTGCCTCATCTGCTTGGGTGGGTGACAGAAGGAGGAAGCACATTAGCTGATGGGGCTGCTGTGGGTTGCAGACCAGCTTGGACCCAGCTAATGAGGCCACAGGCGAAACCAGAACATTGTGTTATTTGGCCAGTGCCACCTCTGTTGTGAGTGGGGAGCCAGATAGAACTTCTTGCATCCCAAAGGTTTTTGTGGAGCATCCTTCTGCTGGTTCCTGAGAGGAGGAGCAGAGAGGTACAGAGCTACCACCACCCTGTCTCAGCCACTGCTGCTGGGGTGGACAGGAGATGGTGCTGCGACCCTTTTGTGGCTGTGCTGGGTCTAGCTTGGGGCTTACACGTTGTCATGTAGCTGGTCTCTGTGTCACTTGTAGCAGCAATTCCCTCGTAGCGATTGCTACAAATCCCAAACTGGTCAGAAATAACCATGAAGTTCACTATTCTGGAATCCAATGGCCTCCACCCCCTTCTCTTCTGCTTCCTTAGATGTCCTCTTAGCAAAAGCCTAGAGAAAAGTAGACTCCACCTCTGCCTTCCATTGCCTTCCATTCCACTGCTGGGAATGGGTGACGCCTGGAAATGGGGAAAAACACTTTGCCTTTGCCAGTCTGTGCCCAGCAACCAGAGGGACCAAATCCATCTTAATCATGTGCACATTTGTGATTTGAACGTCAGAGAATTTGACTGGGCTGCAGCTGAGGCGTGGAGATGGGATACGACCAGAACAAGGTCCCTCACATCCATCTCAGCTCTAACACAGCATCACTCAGTGAAAGGCTTCAAAGTGACTCTGCAAGCCAAAGAAATGCAGAGGGTGAGGTGACACTGGGGGGAGATGAGTGTGTGGGACAGCACAAATGGCAGTGGCAGAGCACTGAGTGCTGTAACCCCTGGGCAATACTGTCACGATATTTGTTCCCTGCTCTGGGCCTCAGTGTTCCCTCGTGGAAGTCATTCTGGCTTCCAAATGTAAAGGAAGGTAAGCTGGACGGAAAGCACAGATCCATGTGTGCTAAGGATTGTTGTTACAAAGAGTGTGGCCGGTGCATGATCCTATTATGCCACTTTGCCACTGCCAGTCTGGCTCTCCCTGGGGATGGTGCCAGCTGCTGGCATGTCTGGGGGCATGTTGGAGACAGCCCCTTTGGGAAGAGAACCTCCCAGACTCTGAGATAAGGGCATCCAGGCAGAGGGTGCAGTTCAGACCACATCTTTTCCTGCTTAGTGGAGCATACGTGGTAGGGGAGAACCTCAATAGGTGGCCTTGCTGGGGTGGAGGATGTTGCTGGAGTGAGTATGAGGTGCTGAGAGCTCCCAGGCAGCCTGAGCAAATAACTCTTTGGGGATTGGAGCCAGGGAAAATGCTCTGATCACTGCACGTTAAAGCCGCCTGGTGCCGAAACCCTTATTAGCACATCCCATCCTAATCGTGTTGTTTGCATGTGCTGTTCTGTACTTGCCTTTCTAATAACAAGGGAACTGACAGGAAAAGCAATAGGGATGCTCACGGCAGTCTGGGCTTGGATCAGCTGCAGAGATGTTGATTCCTGATAAGGTGCAGCCGGGATGATTTATACCCCTTCCACTTCCTTCCTTGTGGGGATAAAGACATCCTGGAGGAGTCCTCTTCTTCCCAGGACATTCTTGGGTGATCTCATCTTGCTCTGCTCCTGCCTGTGCTGGCACCAGCAAAACCAATGCTTGTGCTTTGCACACGATCTCAGCTTCATGGTGGCAGGGAAACTGAGTCATGAAGTTAGTGATGGGCATGAAGGTTACCCAGGATATACCAAGGACACCTCATCCAGCATTAGCTGACTTCATGGAAGGACTCTGTTGGTGACTTTAGCAGGCCTTGGATGCGGTGCTTGGGCAAAGTGGAGACCCGCTGTTCCCCTCTTTCCACCCTACTTTCTGGAGCAGGAGACAAAGGACCTCCTTTTAGTTTGTGGCATCCATTCAACCCAAACAAAGTCATGACAGATTTGGCCACTTGGGAATTTAGCTGTAGGCAATAGAGCATAGGCTGGAGGTGGAAACCCTCTGTGACCCTGGGCACTTCCCGGAGTCTTTCTGGACTGCTCCTCAAAGCGGGGCTGATGGGGATGAGAATATTTCCTTTGTTTAGTGAGGCTGGAAGCCTTGCAGGGCTGGGCTCTCTCTGCGAGCATGTCTGTGCAGTGCTCAGCACAGTGGGTCCTGGAACTGGGTGAAGGCCCCCAGGCACTATCCTCATATAAATAGTAATGAAGCACGGCTAAAGATAAAGTTTAACCCAGAACACCAAAAGGAAGACAATGCACAGGGCTCATTAGGAGGCACTGGTGCCTCAGAGAAGATGAGATTGACTATGATCTTCCTGATTTCTGACTCGTCTTTAAATGCAGTGGGCCTCACAAAACGCTTGGGATCCTCAGAGCCTGAATGTTTTCCCTGAGGAATATTGCCTTAGTATTGTATCCCCATCTTTGTTAAATTCCCTCTAAGTGCTGCTCTGCCTCTTGTGTGGATGCATGAGGAGAATCTGTCAGAGAAGAGACCTCGGTCTAGAGATAGACATGATCAAAATCCATCATCGAACCTCTCCCAAAACCTGTGTCATGTGTTTCCTTTGAGCTGCACAGAGTCATAGAATCCCAGACTGGTTTGGGTTGAAGGGACCTTAAAGCTCATCCAGTTCCAACCCCCTGCCACGGGCAGGGACACCTTCCACTAGAGCAGGTTGCTCCAAGCCCCTGTGTCCAACCTGGCCTTGAACACTGCCAGGGATGGGGCAGCCACAGCTTCTCTGGGCACCCTGTGCCAGCGCCTCAGCACCCAATCTGCTGCTTTTCTGAATCTGTGGGGTCTCTTTTCCACCACTACTTGGTGTTGAAGCAGCTGACTTGGCTTGGGCTGAATGTATAGATACAAGACCCCTGTTGGTTGCTGGCCCCAACAGTGGGATATAACTGTAAGGGCAAGTGGTTATCTGGCTTTAGGCGAAGGCTGCAGGCAGTGGGTGGGATGGTCCATGTCAGCCCTCCATGGTGGGCTGTATGTCAGAGTCCTTTTATGCTGGAGGTGCTGTTGGTAACATCATCATCTCTGGAACAGGCAGAGCTGTTTTTTCAAGAACTGAACAAAGCCTTTTTGGTGAAAGCAAATGCACCAGAAATGGTGTTTCAGGGCATGATGATCAAAAGAGAAACCAAAACTACTCATGAATTTGGCTTGAATTTGGCAGTTTGGTTTGGAGAAGGCAGGAGGGAAAATCTGGAGGAAGTTCAAATGTTTGCTTTGTTTTAAAAAGATCAGAAATGAAATTAAATTTTTGGGGTTCAAAGCAGTGTTTTGATTTCAAATTAATCTGGGGTTTTTTCAAGGTGAAAAAGACACTAAAATAACTTTAGGTGAAGGTTATGCTCCATCTTGGAACATTTTTTCTTTTACTTCAGCCAACAAGCAGATGAATCCTGTACATGGAGTGCAATGAGGAAAGGTGGAGGGGGCTCCTGGCCATCTTGTGTTCAAAGATAAAGGAAGAAATTACCAACTGCTTCTTCAGACAGTAAAGCTGAAGTAATAGTGATGTCCCAGGGCTTAAACCATCAGCCTCATGGCACAACTGAATAGAATCATAGAATCATAGAAACTGATCACATTATGCTTGAATACACGGCAAAGACAATTGTGTCCGTTTGGGCAAGGGAAGGAGCAAGGGAAAGATGTGTTTTGAGGGCATAGTACACCTGGAGAAGCAGATGGGTGTGTCTGAAAGAGAACGCTGACTCTTGGGGAGCTCTGTAAATACCCAGAGTTGTACCAAAGAAACACTTGACTCCTGCAGTCAGTTCCCCTTCTAACGGAAACAGCCTGGCAAGGCCCCAGAATGGGGCTAACCACTGAGGCCAGAGCGGCATCACCCCAGACACTGTGTTGGCTGGAGAGCAGTTTATTGGCACTTATTTAATTATTATTGTGAAATGCTTTCAAGTTTGTTGGTAAAGAAGTGGGGATCTTCTCTCTCCTCAGCCACTGGCGTGCGCGACGGTGCAGTGAGGTGCTGGGATTGTGCAGTAGAACGACTGTGTGATGGGGCACTTATGTCAGGAGAGCACATGGGGCTGGGGTGAGGATGCTGGGGTGGGGCAGCTGGGCTCTGCGACTGTGGGAAGGGTGAGGCTGGAGGGAAGAGAGCTAAATCCTACTTCTGAGGCTTGGGAAGGGACCATTTATCCTCCCCAGCTCTTGATTATCCTACATGGAGACAGCCAAAGGGCTGAGGAGCCAGGCGTCTGCAGAATACCCTGTGACAGCTCAGGTCTTAGGGCTGGGGAATGGAACCAAAGGTGGGATCAATCCTGGTACTAAACTTCCCCTCTTCAAGCCTGTCTGAACCCCATTTGCCCCCAGTTTCATGCCTACATAGTCATTTCGCCAAGGCTCCAAGTCTGCCAGACACAAGGTCACTTCAATCCCAAAGCCAGATAAGTGGCTTAGCATGGTACCAAGACAGAATAACTATACTCAGGCCAGCTAGCCCGGGCTTAGCTCTGTGCTCAGCATCCCTGTGTGCCCTGCCACTGGTATCCCCATGGATCAGAGCACAGGTGTCCTCCTCCACCAAACATCACTTGTCCTTCTCCCTCTCTTCACCCCCGTGGTTCATCCCAGCGCTGCATTGCCAGGAGACGGCTCAGGTGTGGAGGTGACATCCCAGGTCCCACTGCTCCCCCTGCCTCCTCCCTCACACCCTCTCCCCTTTCTCAACCTGGAGCTGGTTGTTCTGTGCAACCTAACACAAACAGACCGTCCCCATGCTCCCATTCAGGCGGCAGCCCCGACCTGTTCTTCCAACCCACACCACTCTGGCATCTTCAGGATTTAGGAGAGGTCTGGCCTGGGGCCTTCCCACTTCACAGGGCATCTCATGCCCTGGAATGCAGCTGATCTGGCTCTTGCCTCCCTGCGAGTGCTGGAGCAGGCTCCTCCACAGAGCCAGCCGGGAGCCCAGGGCTCCTCTCCCCTGCTGCAGCCCTCCCAGGTAGACCACATCCCTGCAGGGTGGTGGGAGAGCACAGAGAAGGAGAAAGAGACACGGAGCTGGTGTCGGGGGGGAGCCTGGCCACCCTCTCCGTGGTATTTCCAGGGAGATGGGGCTCAGAGGTGGGGTTTAGCAGGACTCCTGGAAAGCTCTGGGTCCACAAGTGCTGACCCAGTGTCAACAGCGTGGGGTGCGCAGCGCTGTGCAGAACCAGTCCCTTCCATGCCAGAACTGCTCATGTGCTCATTTGTGCCCAAACGAAAAGCAGTGTCTATGTGACCACATCAGCAGTGTGCCTCAGCGAGGCTGGCCTTGCAGATAGAAAGGTATGAACTGTAACATCTATCAGGTTACCACCTGGTATTGATTTATGACTCCCAGCAAAGCGCCCGAGAGAAATTCCCTGATGGTGATGCAAGGTGAGGCCATGGAAACTTGCAAGACTCTTCATCCTGCTGGAATGAGGAGCAGCATGTCATCTCCCCCAGGCCAGGGTGGACGCAAGGTGCTTGTGGACACAAGGTGCTTGCAAAGCTTGGAGCAGGCAGCAGGGCGGCTGGATGGGCTCCAAGCAGGGCGAAGGGTGGCTGGGGTCCATGGAGTGAGGTAGCCAGTGGCATTGCTGAGGCTGGGAGGGGACAAAGAGTGACGATGACAAAGCTTAGTAAATGGTTTAGGTGATATTAAGGCTGAAGGACTGCTGGAGACTGGGCACTGTCCTGTAAAGAGCCAGAGTGAAGAATAGGAACATGGGCCAGGATTTCCTGTGATTTCCATTCTGCAGATAGGGAAATGGGGCAGAAAGCAGCATGTCATTTCCATGACGATCATCTACCTACTGACAGGAGCCAGGAGGAGATCCCCACTCTCCTCTATCCTTATCCGTGGCTGTATTGCCCTGTCTGGGGAGGGGAGGAGCAGAGGTAGGATTGGAGGAAGGTGATATGAAGAGCAAAGCGGGCTCTGCAGCACAACCAGAGGCTGACATGGGCAAGCCTGTGCTTGGCAGCGGGCAGTGGAGCAGGTGATGTTGCACAGGGAGGCCTGGGGAGGCTAGGACTGAATGGGAAGGGAGAAGCCACCTTCCCAGTGTCTGGTGAGTTCAGAGAAGCCCTGGGAAGTGTTGGATGAGACCCTGGGAATCAGCTGAACTGGTAACCCTGCTCTTGTCCCTGACGCTTCCCTGGTGCCAGAACTGTGGAGGGTGAGGGCTGAGCCTTGCCTGGCTGATGGATCCCATGGGTTTGCAGCCAGCCGAGGGGACTGGTGAGAAGGTGACAGAACCCTTCAGCAGTGTCTACAGGAATCAGAATTGTTTTTCTCTCTCCTTTCACCCACCCTTAATCACTTTGCCACAACATCAACAGCAGGAACCGCCACCTAGCCCCGGATCCGAGCTGATAGAGATCTTCTCTCCTATTTACTCAGCAGCCCACAAATCCTAAGCCCATGAGAAGCAGATACCCTGGGCTACCTCTTCTCCCTATCCTATATCTTTCTTGTCGTTGCTCTGGTGGGAAGACTTGCAGCTGCCAGGACTGGGCCAGGCAGAGAGGTCCATGCTGTGGGGTCTGTAACCAAATTCCCAGGCACTGGAGGTACAGGTTGGCTGCATGTCTGTGACTCTTTGTGCTGCAATCAGTGAGTAGCTGAAGGAAAAGTCCAGAGAGAAAATGTCCCTGCTCCCTTACGGGATGGACAGGGATAAGGAGAGGCTTGGGGGAGAAGGGTTTGGTAAAGCCCAAGCTGTGTGTCTGGGTTTAGGGGAAGCATGTAGCAGAAACTATATATATATACATATATATGTATGTATGTATGCAAAGAAATACATAATGTGTGTGGGCTTACTGTGCCCCTGCAAGGAAGGTTTAGATCAGAAGCAAAGTTCAAGCTAACCATGCAGCCCTGTGCTGTGAAAGCCAACACAGGGTGAGAAGCCTGTAACTGGATGACATCTGTGAAGTTACAACTTCACCAGAGCTTTTGGGGTCAGAAACTGCAGCTGAGAGGACAGCTCCAATTCTGCACTGACACTTTCCTGCATTCCCCTGGCTGACATTCCCCTCCTGAGATTCCTTCTGTGCAGCCTGAAAGGGAAAGGTAATGTGAGGGCAATTAATGGCATTACCAGCCAAATGCAGAGCAATTATTTATGTGTGGGGTTAAGAATACACTGACACAAAATCACTGTGAAACTCATGTGCATAGAAAGCACCTTGGCACTAAGCCCAGCCGGAATGTAAAAAGGGACTAAATCCCAGACAGGGCTTTCCAAAGCCTTTAGCCACGCTGCTTCCACTCGCAGGACCCTGCAGTGTCAGTGGTGGTCGCCAGGCAGAGATCTGGGGAGGGATTAGTGCCCTCTCATCCCTCACCTTCCTCATAGTGATTGGGAGCTGATTCCTCATGACTTGGATGTCAGAGCAACCATGGAAGAGGTTCCACATCAGAAATACAGCTGGTGCTCACGTGGCTCCCGGCTCAGCAGAGCAGCCGTAGATCATATGGGATAAAGTGACTGATGTTGTTTTAGGAGGAATGGAGCATGCTGGAAAAATGTCCTAGGAGAAGACTTTCCAGCTCTTGCAAGTGTTCAGGGCTGCCTGGCTGATACCTTTGAACCAGTTTGAGGTCTGGATTTCTAGCAGAGCTCCACATCCATCACCCCAGGCTTTGCATTTTCAAAGAGCTCCTTCCTTAAGCAGCTACACAAAGGCCTGAGCTTCCAAGTGAGCTCAGCGTCAAGTGCCAGGCACTGGGCTCCTTGGGAATGCTTGGCTGAGCTCCCTGGGGAGCTGAGCAGGAGCATCTGGCCCCGTGAACCTTGTGCTGAACTGAATCATGTATCCCCTGTAGATGGCATCACAGCATCTTGGCTGTCCCTGCACGGACCATTCTACCACGGCCTGAGCTCAGGACGACTACGGCAGATACTGGCACTGCCCCAGGGACAAAACCCACCGGGATGACCACAGCACCATGAGCTGCAGCTCAGCCCAACATCCGGAAGGTCCCTGGCAGCCTGTGCATCCCTGCTGGAGCCTGCAGCCTTCCTTAGCCTCGCTGGCTGGATTACAGTTACCGGGCTACTGTACAGCACTGCTGTTGGACCTGGAATTGCAGCATGGATTTATCTGGCTCTGCTGGGAGAAAGCATTAAATTATGGCTTGGTCCCAGTCCAGATCAAAACTCTTGATCGGTTTGGATGGTGGACTTAAATTGCATCTTTGCTTCCTATAGCAGAGTTTGTCTACCTGGGGACATTGAGGAAGGTTAATCTGCATTCACTTTGAAAGTGGATAAATTAAACCACATTAAACATGCTTATTGAGAATTAAAACAGCTTTAATGTGGTTTAGTTTAATTTACTTTGAGAGTGTGTTGAACTAGATTAAATTAAAACCATTTTAATTCTGAAATCTGAATCATGAGTTTAACGGGCTTTAACTGATCAACTTTAAATTCATACTTTTAATTAATTTGAATTAATTTCCCAGAGTGGCTCCATGTCGACAAGCCTGGTAGCGAGACAAAACCACAGAGACATGGCTGGGTTCTGTGTAATCGCATTTACTATCTGCAGGACTATCTATGTTGTAGCTGCTGGGGCAGTAGCATGCTGGAGAAAGACTTGAAGCAGCTCTAAAGGTATTAGCTGGAGATGAGGAGCCAGCTAGCCCATATTTTAGCCTGCCAGAGTCCTGGGCCAGCTCTGGTCCAGAGGGATACAAACACCATGGAGCCTCTCCAGGCTGTTGGTTTGCTGGGACTTGGACTTCCCCCAGAACACAGAAAGTATTTAAGGAAACACTGTCCTCTGATCCTCATGTGGGCAGTGGTTGGGTAGGAGAAGCCCTGCAAGAACTCACTGGCAGCAGATTTTGTGAGCATGTTTTATCCATTTTGAGGGGTTTTTCCCCAATTTGTCCCTATATCCAGAGGGGTTGCCCCACTTTGGAGCCGCTGGTGGTCACTGCTCAGCTCCAGATGCCTGATGCATCTCTTCAGCTGGTGGCCGGCTGGGCTGGGCAGAGGCTGGGGTTTAACCACCTTGTAGACCACGCATCACGTCTGACCAGGCTGCCACATGCAACCGTGTGGCATGCGTGTGGAGGCTGGCTTCCAGTAAACAGTACTTCCCTGGATTTCAACATGTTCCTCCAGCCTGAGGTGCCTCTGAAATCCAGGTCATGGCATTGTGGATGCAGGTAGGGACCAGGACACGGATACAGTGCAGGCGGGGGCCAGCTCTGAAGACAGAACTCCTCAGCCTCTAGTGCTGCCCCTGCTCGTGCTGGGCCCTGAAGCCTTGGGCAAGGCAAACCTGTCAGCTTCCCCATCTCTAGAGAAAAGATAACATTGAGATGGCCATTATCAGCATTAATTAATGTTTGATTACTTCTTTGGCATTATAAAACACCAGATAACCCTTAAGTATTATTATAACCCAGTTTCCTTTACCATTGCTTATCACTTAGTACAATTTCTCAGCACTCCAGGTAAATACTGACATCTGGAGCAAAGACTAGAAAACTGATTATTTTCCACCCAGCTCTCTTTGTCCTGAATGGATAGAAATTCCCAAGGCTAGGAAAATCCTTTACTCTTTGGAATAAGTCTTTAGGACCCTGTTTGTCCCAGGTCTTTAGCACTGATTACAACATTTGTGAGTGCATGCATCCAGCACAGAACAGTGATTTCTGTCATACCACTGAGACGTGAAGCAAGAGCAAAGTCCAGATAGGGCAGAGTCAGTGCCCAGAGGAGCAGTGCTGTGATTTTCAGATTTTAAATGAAGAGAAATGGGTATTACTGAGATTTGCATAAGGCCAAAGAGACAACACGTGGAGGAAACCAACTCTTCTGTTGCTCACTCCAATTCCCTTCTTGGCAAATTTGCTCTCCTGTATTTTATAACCATGTCACCTCATAACATGCAATAAAGAGCACGGGATCCTTGTTTGTTTTTCATTCACCACAGCATCGTTGGGCAAGGATGTCCCAGAGGTAGCGTGTCACCCAGGGAGTGTTTCCTATGCTCAGCAGTGCCTGCTGGGGCCAGGCGGGATGGAAGAACCGGGTGGGCAGGCAAAGGGATGACCCCACCCTCGGTGGGCATTCTTATTGCCAAACCTCCCTGAGCTTGATTGGGGTTCAAGAGCTGCCTTCATCCTGCCCAGAGATCCCAGCTGTGTCTGGAGCAAGGCCAGGAATGAGGGAAGGCAATGGTGAGTTGTGTGGAGGAGAGGGAAGGGCTGGCATTTTAATCTAGCTCCACATGCCCTTTCCTGAAAGTGCCAAACATTCTCTCTGATACACTGGCAGCCTTCAGGAAAAATCCTTGTGTCCGTCTGCATCTCACACGCTTTTGCTGCAAAGCCTCAATGTCTCCCTTGCTCCATGATGCCTGGGGCATCGCTGCTGCCCTGTGTCCAGCTGGGTCTGGAGCAGAGGGGAGGAGAGGATTTGAGGTGCTGAATTTACCTGCGGGGAGTTAAGGGCAGAAAGTGGTGCCCTGAGCATGGCCCTGGATGTAAAAATGTCCTGCAAAGAGGCAGTGTCAGAGCTTCCACGGGGAGGTATTTATTTGCACCACTACCTTATTCAGTAGACTTTGGCAGGTCTCATCTAACTGGTGCCCTTGCTCCACTCCTGCTTCTCTTCCCCCTTCTGCTTGGAGGTATTTGCTTACAATATGACTCACAACTAACTTTATTTATGGTGTGTCAATCCTTTCCATCTCAGTTCTTTTCTTTTGTCAGTCTCCATGTTCTCTCTTTGTCTCATTTGGATGACAAGGCCTTCCAGGCAGGAACAGTATCTTTCTTAATCTCTCTAAAATGCAAGCCACTAGTTACAATGCTAGATAAATATTTAATGATAATTATTGAACTTGACAGTAACAATACTCAGCCACACTTACATTTTCTAAGCCCTTTCAGACACAGGCTAATTAATTAATTGCAAATTTACAAATAGGATAATTAAAGGATGCCCTGGCTGAGCAGGAAAACATGCTGAAAGCAGTACAGGGCTTTTGGAGGGATCACCATAAATCATGGTGGGGAAGCAGCAAAGGGTGCACCCTTCTCCTCGAGCTGCATTAAGCTCAAGGAGTAGGAGGTATGAGGACATTCTCAACCATTTGGTTGGAAAAACTGGATCCAGTTCATGATCCTATCCCTCTCCCCACCTCCCTCATATAATTGCATCATTTCTCCTCCCTCCCCTAAGGGAGAGTCAATTAAAATAGTTGGGTTTGATTTTTTTCCTTCTTCTTTGAAAGGCAACCAGTGCCGTTTATTAGATGTAAGAGTTGTCAGACTTGGAATGGCAGAAACAAGCTCCTTTCACCCCCACTGGAACAGCAGAGCAGCCTCCCCCAGTCTGAGCTCTGCTCTGTCCAGGGAACCCCAGCCAGGAGCCAGCTTATCACAGCCCCAGCTCCGATGTTTGTCACATGAGGAGAGAGCCACTGGCAGATGGGGTGCCCAGCGCTGGGTCCCTTCTGCCAGCTCAGAGCTGGGAGAGCTTCCCCCAAAGCAGGATTCATCAGCAAGAATCCACACATAGATGGTGTGAAGACCACAACAAGGAATCTTAACATTTTCGTTGCATCTTCTCTTTTCATTGCAATGATTTTTCTCCTTCACTTGTTTAGTATTTTTAGCCCTATTTCTCTGACTTTTCAGATGGGAAAACGCCCAGCTTGGGAGTATCCATGCCCATTCCTTTTCATCTTCCTGACAATATGAATGAGTTGAAAATTCAGGCCCCCAGCAATTGCTGTAACATTTAAACCAAACCCTATTCACAAATATATTAGCAAATAAAAGAAACAAAAGCAGCTCTCACTGAACGTTGAGATCATTGTTGTGTTGTTTCTCAGTAGGATTTGGATGTTGATCAGGTATTTATGCAGATGTTCATAATCTGTGTCATTTTCCCTCATTTCAATGCTAGTGTTTGTTCACTTGGAAATATATTTCCGGAAAGGAATGGGGGAAAGTGAGTTGCCCAGGGCCATGCTCAGAGTCAGTGGCAGAGCCAGGAACATATCGCTCACTTCCCGCTCCGGTGTTTTAACCACAAGATAATCTTAATGAATAATAATAATTCATGTAAACACAGGGCCAAATTCATCCCAGGAGCAGCTCCAGTGCAGCAATTGGCATTGTATCAGAAGAAGAATGGGCTGGTGTGTCAACTCTCTCCCTGCATTCTCCCTCCTACACAGGAGGAAGAAGGTGAATGTTTGCAGTGGATTTCCTCTTCTGTCCTCCTCCTTCTCGTCCTAGTTGACAGGCACAAGCGAGGCCCATGCCAGGCTGGGTAGGACGGTGACTCCAGCCAAGCCGCTCCTACGTCAGCTGCTCTGAGCCCAGCATAATTATTATTTATGATGGGTGTTGTGGCAGCGCCAGGAAGCCTCAGTCACGGAGCGGGGTCACGTTGCTTTCTGTGCTGTGCAAATCCGACTCAGATATCCCAAGGAGCATCCAATCAAAGCAGAAGAGGACAAGCAGCGGGTGGTGACAGGCAGTCAGGGGAGCCTGGGGTAACGTGGCAGCAGCCACACTGCCTGCAGGAGCCCACACAGAGATAACCACAGCGGTGCTATGCTCCACCTCCGGACTCTTTGGTAGGGCACCTCCTCAAGGTGTTCTCCACCAGCTGCTGGGTGACCCCTATCAAAGCCCTGAGCCCTCTTTTTGCAGGCAGCAGCAGGCTCTGAGGGGCTGAGCTACGTGTGTTTGGGAACACAAAACCAGGAGCAGAGAGCTCATATGACCCAAACTGCATGGCAGAAAGTGCTGAAGTTACCAGAAGAACAAGGTGTGCAGGACAGGCTCAGCTGTGAGGAAAACTGGTTGTACCAGAGCTGGTGTGACTTCTTGAGCTGCCCCGGCACTGCCTGCCTTGCCACAGCCAGCACAGCCATCCCTTTATGCCAGCACGGCACCAGGAGGTTTTCCTTAGAGCACGGCTGACGTGCCTGGAGTACCCTGGACATGGGTGTGAATTGGGTTCTCTCCTTCATTCCCCCTTTTCTGAGGTTCTACAAAGCCAGGGAGATGAGCTGGCCAGCAGCAAATCATGGCTGGTGGTGGGGTTTCTGACCCTCCAAGCACCAAGGTCTACAGTACCATCCAAGTTGGTATAGGGAGGAGCGGAACTCCAAAACACTTAGGAAAAGGATTACACAAGGTCCCTTCTCACGTGCCTGGTGGGTTCCTGGTTTCCTCTCCTACCTTGCAGGTTTGTTACTACTCTCATGTCTCCACCTCTGTCTTCACATTTTCCTCTTGGATGTAACCTACAGATCATTTCAGCCAGGAAAGGCAACATTCGCAATGGCACCAATGTGCATGTTTCCCCTCCTTATTAAAATCTCGGGGGACACTTTGGGGAGCCAGAAGCCTCTGTACCAGGTGCAGGGTTGTGTAACTCTCTTGTAAAACACGTTCTCTGACTCCTCCTTTCATCCACCCTGCACGGATCCTGTTCCTCAACTGCACTGCCGGCACCACTGCTGCAGCTCGGATGCTTGAGTCAGCTCCAGCTTCAAGCTTTGTTGCGTTACAAGGGTCCACGTGTGAGCAGGGATAAAGGTCTTATCAGGAATTTCCCTGTACAGTGTGGAAATGGCCGATGGGAACCTCCATGGAGGACTGGTCTGGGACACCAGCACAGCTCGGTGAGCCGGAGGACCACGCTGATCTGGTCAGCCTGTCTGCTCCTGGAGTAACATCAGAATTGCCTTGACCACTGCTGCTCTGAGCTTTTCCCTTTGATACAGCCTGACCTATAGGTGGCTGCGATAGTTTTTGGTGTGAAAAGCTCCACACAAGCAGCAGTAGCTGCTGTAGGGTTTCTCTGACCTCCTTCAAAATCCATGAAACTCCAGCACCATGATAGAGGATCTAACCTGATGGAGACTGGGAAGGTGCCTGGCAGGAGCAGTGCCAGCTTGGTGACACCAGCCCGTGAGCAGAAGCTCTGCAGATTTGAGCAGAGCCAGGACAGCTCACAGCTCCTGAGACCTAACCTGGCTCTCTGCTCTTTGTCCCGGGCACATCTCAACCCAATCTTTTCTTGGCCCTTTTTGGTGCCTGAATGAGCAAGAACAATGACTAACATGACCGGACCTCATGCATCTCTAGGTGAAGGTGGCCCTGGCTGGCATGTGTCCTATCCAGCAGCAGTTCTTCAAGCCCTGCTGAAGCTGCTCAGGACTTTCTGCAGGTACAGAAAGTACCTGACCACTCTGGTGAAGGGCTGAGCTGAGCTAACCCAGGATCTTGCAGGATCCGGCCCTGGGATGACATGCTGGAGGAGATTGAGATGAGCTCTGAGGCAGAAGCTCTTCCCTGTGAGGGTGCTGAGGCGCTGGCACAGGGTGCCCAGAGAAGCTGTAGCTGCCCCATCCCTGGCAGTGTTCAAGGCCAGGTTGGACACAGGAGCTTGGAGCAACCTGCTCTAGTGGAAGGTGTCCCTGCCCATGGCAGGGGATTGGAACGGGATGAGCTTTAAGGTTCCTTCCAAGTGAAACCAGTCTGGGATTCTACGATGCTATGTATGTGTGTCGCGTAGCAGGTCCACAGTGCAGCACATCCCAGTCCATGGGCTGCCAAGGCAGGGGCTCGGCCGTGGAGGGTGGCAGGCCAGGACTTGGAGCTAAGGAACCTCCCTGGGTTTTGAGTGATGCAGCGCTCTGCCTGAGCTTTGCAGTCCTAACGGAAAATCCAGGGCAGTCCATGGGAGTCTTTCCATGAGCATTGATGTATTCTGGGCCAAGTCTTTGGTTCTGGAGCTCGCCTCAAACTTTTCCAGCTTTTTCAGGTGTTTGCAGATGATATTTTGTTCCAGCTCCACTTCCAGCCTGATTCACTTGGATAGCAACTCACAGGAGACAGACACTTCCATCCACACTGTGCTGAGCTCAGGCTTTCATCCTGCAGGAAACACGTGTGGGACGGCACATAACACTCAGCATCCACTACTGCCCCTATGGCCTGATTCACTTTGCAGTGTCCAGCACTGAATATATTCCAGTGGAAAAGGGAATCACGGGTGTGTTGGGACACAGGCTTAGGCACAGAGTGGTCTCCTTAGATTATTGAGGATGCGCATTAGTCCAGAGGTGCCGTTGAACAACAGTGATTAAAGGCTCAGAGGAAAAGCTGAGTCACCCCAAGGGCATGCTGTTCCTCCCTACCAGCCAGGGAGCTGTATGGGGAATTTGCCTGGCACTGCTTTACATCCTCATGTGACACGATATAGCAAGTGTTGAGCCACTGATTGTGCTTTCTCCCTAGATCCCTGGCCTAGACCAAAGGAAAAGGCAAAAAAACCTGAGAATTCCTCTCTGGTGTTAGGAAGGGCTCTGTGCATCCTCAGGTAAGTCTGTGAGATCCTGCTCTGCAGCCCTGAAGCAATCAGAAGAAGAAAAAGAGTTTCTGTATTTACCCATCTCAGGGCCTTGGTTTGGGGTTCTCCCAGGCATTTGTGCCAAAACACTTCTGGAGACCTATAGCTCAGCTTCTCAGCTGAGATGGACACCAGGGCTCGGACCGTCAGTGCCACATGTTACCCAACTGCCAGCATCACTCCTCATGGTGGAGCTGAGGTTCCGTCCTGGAACTCTGAATTGCAACTGCAAGTTGCCGTAACATGCGTGTTCCTGCTCCATCTCAGCATTGCTGAGCAGCAAACGAAGGTGGAATAGAGGGGGCAGGGAGGCAGAATTTATGTAATTACCTGCAGGAACCTTTCTGCCTCTGCATTGAAAGGAGAAACCAGAATGCAGCCAAAGTTTCTGCAAGCTGGGCAAACATCCCGACCAGAGAAGGCTTTCTTGAAACTCCACTCTTCCAGGCGGTGCCTTTCTTGGCTGTTGCTTTGGCAGCAGCCGGCCAGAATGTCTGGAGGCTGTTACAGGGCAGGACTGCTGCCTCCTCTGTTTTCTTATGAAATACACCCACAAAGCAACCTGCAGAGGCTCCAGTCTGCCAAATCAAAGGGATCGCAGTTGTCCCAGGGCTACACACTCAGCAGCATTCCAAGCAAAGCTGCATTTCTAAAACCTGGGCTGCAGAAATTAAAGGCACAGGCGGCCTTTCCTTCTCTCATTCTCACTGAATGGCTCCCGTCCCATCCTCCCTTTGCTCCCCCATTCCCCCCACCTCCAAAACGACAGGAATTAAACAAATCCCCAACTTTTCCAGCCCGTACCAAAATCGTGGCCCCTGCAGCCATGGTTGGTATCGATTCCCTGGTGCCAAGTCCCTTGTGATTATGTTCTCCCACACAATCAGATTAAGTCTGGCTCTTCTCCCTTTCCAGGCTTATTAATGTGGAGATTTTGCTCTTTTTAAAGTACCTCTCTCTTCTCCTTGAAAATTTCCAGTATTATTTGCATGGACAAAGGGCCATGAGCCTTTGGCCCCTCTTGTCAGCAAAGAGATTTCCAACATGACCCTCCCTGGGCAAGGGTGTGCAGGCTGGGTTGGAGCATCTGCAGCACAGCTCTGCTGCAGTGCTGGGATGTCTCTGCCCTGGTTTAACAGTCATATGGGACCAGAGGCTCACATCCCTTCTGCAAAACAGGTGGAAACCTCCCCTAAGCCAAGGATTGGGAAAGAGGAGGGGAAATACTTTTTCATTTGGATTTCTATACCACAAGGTAGACTCATCACCATTTGATTTTCTTTAGAGATGACTGAATTAGGAGAACAGCTTCTGTAGACTCTTCCTAGCACCCATGAATGGAAAAGGACACCTTAAAGGGTGGCTCATCCCACTTCACATCCTCTCCACTGGATGCTAGGTAAAGCTAGAGGAAGGGGACCACTTCTCTCTAGGCACCTCTGGTTGGACAGGTCTTGGCTTCCTTCTCTAGTCCTCTTGGGGACTGTAGGCTAACCCAGGGCTGCTTTTGTGTCCCACCACTTCAGAACCTTCTTGGTAAGGCTAGGCCATGTCAACCCTCTCCATTTTGCATGAAGTGGACACGATTCTTCACTTTCTTGCACCTCGGCAACAACAGTGCTTTTCAGCCTCTTTGCCTAAGGCTAAATGGCAGTTTCTGGCATGAGGACACACAAAATCTTTCCTCATATATTGTGTTTTCTTAATCCTCTTTATTGTTTGTGTTGTCTTTTCAGATTCACTTAGTAGTCTCTTAAAGTGCAGTGCCCAGAAGCAGATACAATGAGATTAAGTAAGTGTTTCCCCTTTATGGAATTCAAACATTCTCTTGAAATCAGTGTTTGCTGAAGAAAGATTCTGGTATTGAGGGAAACACATCACCTGGTGAAGCTTTTCCAGGTAAAAAGTGTTGACCAACTCCCTAGTTTTCTGTTATTTTAATGTGTGAGCATTTTATCTGCAAGATTAGTGGGTCATAACCAAGTCCCTCCAGGACATTTTGGTTGTCTCTTTTTCTTTTCTCTCTTAGCTCTTTCTTTTCTCTCCTATTCAAGGTGGAAGAAGATTATCTGAGGGGAAAGGAGACAATATAGAGAAGCATCACAGAGAACATGCCAGGCCTTGGCACCTACGTAAAAACCATGGATTTCAAAAGAGCAGGAGGATGAGGGTGGAAGGAAAGGAAGTAATCTGGCAGAGAAGAAGGTACCAAATAGGCAAGACCTTGTCCCAGAGAGCGCCTGGTGCAAGCCTGAATGCAGACAGGGCAGACAGGGCAGACAGCAGAGCTGGCCTTGCAGCCATTTCTCTCCAAGTCATGAGCCTCAGCTTCAAACTCCATGTGGATGGGAAGGTTCTTTAACCTACAGTCCCTGGAGCCCTCAGGAAGGATGATTCAGCAGAGCCAGACTGTCCTTCCTTTCAGACTGTGAGGCCCTCCAGGCTGGAGCTGAGCTGAAATCTTTACATCCTTCTGCATGCAGTGAGGTAGGTGTTATTCGTATGGAGGGCACCTCTGTTGTGAGTCTCATCAGCATGCAAGCAAGGAGAAACCATACCCTTCACTTGTAGAACCTAAACCACTTTGGCTGCTTTCTTAACTTGTTTCAGGTTTCTGGGGTGAGGAAGGTTGGGCAGGAGTGAGGCAGAGACCGTCAGTGCAGGGCTCTCAGAGCCTGATTCACTGCTGGGCACCCAGGCTTTGTAGTCTGTAGCATCATTAAACATGTGTCCTGGTTTTTCCAAGGTTTCAGATCCCTTTGCACTGAGTTCTTAAGAAAATTTACTTCCCAGTTTGGGTGCCCTTGAACCCTTTTTCCCACCTAAGCTCTTGGCCAAACATGGTGAGAGATGTCTCCAACACAGTCTTTGAGACCTCACTTGGAGTTGCAAGTGTGATGGCTTTTGCAGAATGACTCTGGAGCGCATGAGTGGTGACCTTGTGGGAGATGTTTGAGTGCAGCAGATCCTACCATCGAGTTGAAAAGACCTGACATGGCCATGGCTGGAGTTTAAAAGCCAAGGATTATAAATCAAGAAGACTCAGCATCTTGATCAGGAAGAAGGACACAAGGTGCTGGGTCTGCACTGATACCTCTGCTCAGAACTTGGCCCAGAAGGGTGACAGCTTGTTTTCCAGGAGGCCCAGTGGCCATCTATGTTGTTACACTGGTCTTGTCTGTAGTGGGACTTGCAGAGCCCTCAAAGGTTTGATAGATAACAAGAAAGTTTGAAAGAAATGGTCCAAGAAAGAAAGCTTTCAGTGCCTGAGAGCAGCCACGAGTGGTGAATATCCCAGGAGAGCGGGACTGTAATTCCTGCTAGCTTAGCATCAAAGGATGCTCCGAAACTTTACCTTCCTGGTGACGTCTCTTTTTCCCAATGAAAGATGACCCAGGTGACCTTTGATTGAATGTCTTGATAGTCCAGAAGGCAGGGAGCAAGATAATTAGAGCTGTAACATCTGATCACAGGAGAGAGGTGAAGGCAAGGTAGGGGCAGAACAATGCTGGTTTTCAATAGCAGTGTGAAGGCTGAGATGGTCACAGAGGGGCTGGGGAGGGGGTAGAGGTGCAGGGTTTAAAAGGAGGGTTAAGTAGCTTAGTTTTGAATAAAGGGTGCAGGAAGCTGGTTGTTATCTTCCTAGTGCCATTCAGGCTGCAGGTGTGACTTAATCTCCTGGCTGGGGCAGATGGGTGCTCTGGGACCATCTTCCTGAGGTCTACAGGAGAGCCCAGCCTTTCCATCAGCTGAGCTGCAGTGTTTTAGAAGGGGCCTCCTTGCTTGGCCCAGGCTCACTCCATTGCCCTGCCACAGATGGGAAATTCAATTTCTCAGGTTTCAGTATTAGGTATTCAAAACCCATAAATCCTTTCTCCCTCCCCACAATGACAAGATATGTTAAAACCCCACATCTTCCAGGTATGTTCTCAGAGTCTGCAACCAAGCTTTGGAGGTGCCAGAAAGAGACCCCTCAATAAGTGTCTCCAGGAGCTGGAGCTTTCAGAGATGGCATGAGACTCCCAATACAATTTCAAGACATTGCAACAGTCCACCCCATGCATGACTGTCCCAGCGTGGGTTCCTCACTGGATTCCTTGCACCCATGAGAGTTCTTCCTTAAGGATCATTTTCCCCAATATTCCCTTTTTGTTGTTTTTTTTTACAGTTTTCCATTCAATTCAGCCTTCCCAGTTTGACCTGGAGCTCTCATGGGTAGAGTTTCATTCTGCCAGCAGCAAAGCACAGTGTATTTCCAGTGCTAGATCAAGGCTACTATTAGCCATCACCTGGAACCTCACTGTCTCATTCGTTCACATCCAATCTCTTTAGATCCTTGTCTTTTTTTTCCTCCTCAAGACAAGGAGCATTAAGCGAAAAATGATGAAAAGCCCTAGTTGTACAGCTGAAAGCTCCTGCTTCCTCTTTGCTGCTTCTTTTATTCCCCCCATTTTTGCTGGAGCCCCAGGAAGCATCCATACAAGTGCAAAATTATTTCCATGCAGGGCTCTGCTCATGTTAAAGCTCTTGGGCTGATGGTGAAGTCCCTCCACAGCTCTCCAACAAATTGGACCAATTTGGAGTGATTAGTGAAGAATTCACATATGGTGCCCAGCCAGCACTGCGACCAATTGCCTCCTGCAGCCCATTAAGAGCCATTTACTGTGATGGGCCCATTTGTCTTTGTTGTTAGTTCTGGCAGGGCCAGTGACAGATCTTTGGCTGGCCACTGGGCCAGCCTCTCCCTGACGTCATCTCAGGGGTAAGAGGGCAATGTTGAGACACATATTGAGTCTGACACCAGCTGAAGGATGTCCCAAGGAGCCCTGCCAGGCAGGGCTGTGGGGCCTTACCAAGGAATAGGAAGAGAAATTGCCATTTGGGGTTCCACACTGGGTACTGGTGACAGCACACAACCATGGGGTAGATGTGAGACCTTCTCTGCTGTTGAGTACCATGGCTGTGTTGTGGTAATGGTATGGTTGGGGACACGGGGACAGACTGCTTCCCTTGTGCTGTTCCAGCCTCTCCATGTAAGGCAGCTTCTCTATGCCCTTGATCATGTTGGTTGCCCTTCTCTGGACCATCTGTAACTCTGAATCTTGAGACATAGAGTCATAGAACGGTTCGGGTTGGAAAGGACCTTAAGATCATCCAGTTCCAACCCCCCTGCCAAGGGCAGGGACGCCTCACACTAAACCATGTCACCCCAGGCTCTGTCCAGCCTGGCCTTGACATGCCAACATGGTGGCCAGAACCACACATGGTATTCCAAATGTGGGCACATCAAGGTTTTATATAGTTCCCTTTGTGCTGTATGTGCTTGTCATAGGCATGGTCCTCCGTGCTTCCTTTAGGTCCAGAAATTTGGGAAGAAAGAAGCAGTAAAGAGCAGGACCCTAGAAACATATGTGGGACCTGTAGAGTGTGGACACATTTCTGGTGGCAAGAGGTGCTTCCTGCTGCCACAATGATTCTGGTAAAGGAAGGTGGATAGGCCACGTTAGTGAAGGTGTGTTTACACCAGTATAATGATAACCAGGCTAGGATTATAAGTACATAACTACAGAGGTAAAAAATGTAACTGACATGTATCTCAGCTCCAAACTGTCAAAAGGGCTGAGAAATAAATCCAACTCCAGGTTAAATACGAGTGCAGTTTACAGGTTTGGTTTTAGAGACCTGGAATATGTGGTGCGAAGAAGCACGAGCTGGCCTGGAGAAACCACCTCTAATTGGGGCTTTGCAGATGTCTGGTATTTCCATGCTCTGCAGTTGAAGGATGTTGTTTCCCCTCTGTTTTGGGTTAACCCAAAGTGAATTTTCTGTGGGACTAAAAGGAAACAAAAAAATAAAAATGGTGCCAAGTGAAATTTTGAAAACCGAGTATTTGGAGGAGGGAGGATCCCACTTCTCCATCCGATCAAAACCAGCCTCCTACTGGCACATGATTTGTGATCCGAAGAAAACCTTAATATCATAAACAAAACATCTTCATCCTTTAAGTTACTGTTCTGCTGAAGGTAATCACCTAGAATTGCCATGAAACCCTGTGACTGATGAGAATTTATAATGGCTCATAAACAAGATGTATTTCTCTGCCTCCTACCAGTGCTCAGGTCTTCTTTGAAATGGCACTTCTGAAGTTTGACCTGTTTTTAACCTTTTTACAAAGGAAAAAAACCTGAGCAATGCTATCTCCCTTCCCAGTAGTCAACTTTCTCTGGCAAAGCCGAGTGGTATTTTAACACTTGGGTCCCTTTGACAGTGCCAGCCTCTGAGCTGTTGTGTGCTGACAGCCGCTATTGTGTCTGTCCAGGGTAATTAAGAATTTGATCCAGAGCTTTTAAACTCCTTGGACTGACAGATACTCTGTGAAGTAACATGCTGACAGTGGTCTTTGGAGGGAAGACAGGGGTGCTAAAAGGTTTCTGTCCCAGGCTATAGGGCACTAGGACACCTGCGTCCATTCTGAATGGATTTGGAGACTGCTATTTAGCCATCTCCTCAGCAATTGGGGCTATTTGAGGAATTGGGGTCAATTATAACCAGCCTTCTCCTGTCTTGCTTCCATAGAGAACTGAAGCCAGATGGCAACCTGGAGGACTGGCCTCTCCCATTCCTACTGGACTTGGAGTTTGCAATGTTACAAACCACCATTCAACACTAGCTTAAACTCAATGATAGAGGCAGAATGAGGGGAAAAAAGACATCCATTCTGGTCTAAGTTTATCTGCTTAATATGTTATGCAGCAATATCTCAGTGGATGCTAAGAGCCTGACCCCAGGCTCTTGGTTGTTTCTGCCCAAATTACCAGGTTGGTAAATACATTTCAGTGATTCAGGCTGGAATTTCATGACCACTTTGAGATTAAATCTGCTGTAAATCTAGACATGTCCAGCCTGTAACTACTCAAAAGGGTTTTTCATATCTACAAGTGGATTTAGGGGTTTGTGTATGGGAGTTAGGCTCTGAAATGTCGTTTCTGCTGTGGAAGGGAGTTATAATGCATGCCTTCCTTTTGATTCAAAGCCACTGAGGAGGCAAAACTGCTGGTGACCCTCCAGCTGGTAAAAAATAGCAGAGTTGGTCTAGATGTTTGTCCCCTTCTGCAGTTCTTTCTATGTATACATCACCCAAATCATTTCTTCCCATTGCCAGTGTCTTACTCTTTAGTGTCTCCTGTTCTTTGTCATGGGATACACGGATGTAGCTTGTCAGGTATCAGTGCACCAGAGGCATCAGGTTTGTGCTAGTAATTTCAGAAGAGCCCAAATTTCACTTGTGTCTGATTTTCTCCTGCCCTCTTGTGTTGTCATCACACCCTTTGCAAATATACTTAACCAGAGCGATGTTGTTTGGCACCTTCTGCCTCCTTTTTCCCTGCTGCCAAAAGTGACATAAGGTGCGGTGTCCTTACCTTTAGCACAGACTCATCAGCTCTTTGATTTGGAAGCCTCTGCTATGATTCAGCAGCAGATCACACACTATGTCCTTTCAGGGTGATGTGCACAGCAAACAAGCACCCAGAGAGGCTGTCACCAGGATTAGTTTTCAGTTAAAGAATGAGATGTTTTTCACAGATTGAAAAATGTGTCTGCTCTGAGGAAAGGATCTTTCCAACCTCTCCATGTAAGGCAGCTTCTCCATTGCCTTGATCATGTTGGTTGCCCTTCTCTGGGACCTTCTCTAACTCCGTGTCTTGAGACGTGGTAGCCAGAATCACACATGGTTCTCCAAATGTGGGCACACTGAAGTTTAACAGAGCAGCAAAACATGCTCTGGGTTATCCTCAGTCCTACCTGTCTGGTGATACCCAATTCTATTGGCTTCTTTGGCTGCCACCCTACATTGAGGTAATGATTTCGGAGACTTGCCAGTGATGACTCCAAGACAACTCTCTTCTCTGAGCTGTATCTACCCGTTCTGACTGCAGCACTCTGTAGGCATGGCTTAGATTACTTTTTCCTAGGTGTATTACTGTTATATACACTTAGATAATTTGCCTGATTTTTACCCACTTGTTTAGTTTTCTGGGTCCCTTCTGGAGCTCCTCACCATTGGTGCAGTGTTTAAAAAAGAGTTTAGTGTCATCCTCAGACTCTCTCAGAATGAAGCATTTTGTTGGGCAAGAATCGATTTACCTTTTTATTCCATTCTGTTAGAAATTCTAAAGGTGTTTTGCCTTCATTCCCTTTAGGAAGACTATTTCTTCAGTCTTAGTTTCACTGTTTTCCATTAAATCAGGGAAAAAAAATGTTTTACTGCACTCCTATAATATCAGGTCTTGACATGATTCAACAGAAACACATTTGGAGGCGAAATTTTGTGTTGGAATGTTTCCATTTTTCTTGTCATGTCCACATTGATCTGGAATGGGGAGCAGGGGCATGAAAGGGAAGAGCCTGTGCTCTTTGGGTTGTTTCCCAGCAAATGGTTTAATTTATGAATACAAAGCCAGCCTTGCTTCCCTTGACAGTGTCCAGACCTCACCAGGAATCACAGGTGTAGTTAAAAAGTAATTGGATAAAACTACTCTATAGTCCCCCCGAGTCCCTTTGGTAAAGTGTTTCCTATGAACATGAATGAACCGAGGTCTGAGGGGAGAAGGGAGCCAGGAGGAATGAGCATTTCTGTGTTAGCTGCAAAAGGTGGAACCAGCAATTTCAGCTGATTCTCTCCAGCTGTGAGGGGTGCAGCACTGAGATAAAATAAAGGTAGGAATTTGGTCCTGTGTTGGAGGGAGGGTCACAGTGCTCAGACAGGGTGGTGAAAGCCCTTTGGGCTGCTTTCTGCGAGACCAAGTAAATCGGATTTCCCCCTCTGTGATGGGGTTACAGCAGAGGACACTGCATGGGCAGAATCATAGAATCAGAATCAAATAGGTTAGAAAAGACCTTTAAGATCATCAAGTCCAGCTGTTACCTGAGCAGTCCACCACTAAACCATGTCACTAACCCAGCTCCTTCCAGGGAGTTCTGTAGCACCTCTTGAGCAGAAGATGTATGAGGGAGGTCATATATCAAGGAACAAGGTGTTCTCTGAGACCGCTTTTCTCCAGCCCTGACCTCAAACCTTTGGGGCAGTCCAAGAGTTGTTCCTGCCTAGAACCCCAGAAGTCCAGGTTTCACCATCTTCGTTTCTTAGAAACCCACATGAATCCACAGCCAGCCTTTAGCACTTTGGAGGGCTACTGCTTCCTTAATTCCCTGGTGGATGTAGGCAGAGCAAACAAACCTGATCTAATCAGAAGAGCCTAGCTTCCTACAAGCTCCCATACCAGACACATCCTTACATGGCTGATACAGGGCCAAGCACCACCTGGGGTCTCCACCCTCTGCCTATAGGCTGAGGAGCTTCATTTAAGCTTAAGACAAATATACAGAGAATTGCAAGTGATCAAATGACTGCAGTTGTTCCTATTTTGCATTGTAATGAACTGAACTATGATGGTTCAGCTGGTGTTCAGTAACTTATTAAGCCACACTAAGAAGATGATGTGCCAGTATCCACCCAGGCCCTTAAATGGTTTTCACCTGGGACCCTTAATGTCATCCACAAGCTTCATGTGAGATGGGGTAATGAATAAGATGCCCTGAGCATGCTCTGCACTTGCAGCTTGATGGACCAGGTGCTGGTGTTGGAGGAGAGCTTTGCAGGACCTGATGATTCAGAGCCATGGTGGAGGCCAGAGACCACAGCATAAACCTTGACTTCTTGGACTTATCTGAGCCAGATGTTGGTGCTCAGCCAGGCTTTTGACAGAGACCAGTTTGTCTGCATGAGGGAACCAGGTGAGATAAAGCTTTGCTTGTGCTCTTTTGGGTGACAGGGTGGGTTTTGCTGGATAAGGGTAAGTCCAGCAGTTCCAGAACTGAGAAAATGCTGCTTGGCAGGCTGGGGCTCTGAAATGCCACTGTCCTTGCCCTGCTCCATGGGGATAAGCAGTAAGTAGTTGTATAATGGTACAGGTTGTCTAAAAATCTGCCTGAGTGTGCTCAGCTGGTTTGTAGGCTGCAAACCCAGCAGCTGAGTCCTCCTTCTTCTCTGGACCTTCCCCTAAAGTCAGTGTTTGGCCCCATTTGGCTGAAATAGACACCCACTTCCCCAAGGAAACCACCTTTTCTTCCAGTGGATGTAGGTAAAATGTTCCTGACCTGAAAACAAACACACGTGTGATGATAATCCCTACTTTGATTAGCACAGGAGAACAGTGGAACTAGGCGCAAGTGTCTATGGATCTGCCAAGTTCTGCACATGTCCAGCTGCCTCTGGGTGCTGTGGGGTCCCTTGTCTCAGCCCATGGTGCTCTGGCATTTCTGGCACTCTGCCTGGCTGGCATCAGGAAGGGCTGGGGCTGGAAGACCTCCAGACTTTGCCAGGGAGGAGGTTTGAAGCCAGCCTCATGGTATTGATGAGTTAACAGATGAGAGGTGAGGGCAGAGACATGGATGAATTCCAGCAAGTGGGAAGTCCAGCCCTGTACACCTCTGGTCATTCCCAGAGCTGATGGAAACCATCTGGTACCCTTGAGACTGCCTGCAGTTGCCCCCAAGCTATCAACCACCAGTGTGGTGCTTCCATGTGGTAGCAGCAGCTCTTCTGGTGCCCTCAACAGCCAAACCTTCATAGAATCATAGAATGGTTTGTGTTGGAAAAGACCTTAAGATCATCTAGTTCCAACCCCCCTGCCATGAGCAGGGATACCACACGCTAAACCGCGTCACCTAAGGCTCTGTCCAACCTGTCCTTGAACACCGCCAGGGTTGGAGCATTCACAACTTCCCTGGGCAACGAATTCCAGTGCCTCAGCACCCTCACTGTGAAGAACTTCTTCCTTATATCTAATCTATCCTCCCCCTGTTTAAGTTTGAAGCCATTACCCCTTGTCCTATCACTACAGTCCCTAATGAAGAGTCCCTCCCCAGTATCCTTATAGGACCTCTTCAGATACTGGAAGGATGCTATGAGGTGTCCACACAGTCTTCTTCATAAGAATGGGGTCATATCAACTGCTGCTCTTCCCTCTGCTGGACCCTGTTTTGAACTTGGGCAAGTGTCACCAGAGCAGCAGCTCTCACACAGTTCTTCCAGTTTCTCTTTGCAAACGGTGCCAGAAATGCTTTTACTAAGCAAAAGCAAAGACTGATGTCATCCCATGTCTCTGTGAGCCAGGGAACTGAGCAAAGACCTAGAGTGCCTGTATCTTAATCCAACTGTTGTTGTTCCTGCTTTCAAGCTCTTATTACCTGCATAATTCAGTGCTGGGATATTGCTCAGACATCTAAGGAGATGCAAGCTGGCAATTTCAATACAGTCCTAAACATCTCCAGCAAAACACCCAGAGCCGGTGCCAAGCCCTTGGCTCCTGGCTCCTTAAGCTGTTTCTACTAAGTAAGGAGATTTCCAGGGCGAGTCTGACTTGGCCCTGCAGGAGGCATCTTTTCTCCTGCCAAGGCTTAGGCTGGAGTGAACAGCTCCCGAGCTGTCTAGGCTGCCCTGTGGTTAGAAGGACCCCACCCCAGAGACAGAGGTAGGCACCCAGGTACCAACACCAGAGACTTGGGGCACATCCATGGTTGTTGATGACAGACACTGATCTGATTCTTAACCCTTTGTCTGCCTGCCTTTGGCTTTTTTCTTCCTGGCTCTAACGACATCCAGGCAGTGCTGGGATCTCACATCTGCCCTGTGCTGGGGTGGTGGTTGGGGAGGGAGCAGCTGTTGGATGGGGCATATTTAATGGGAAGCCAGTGATAAACAGGGATCCAGTTCTCCCTTTTCTGTTTCCTGGGTTTAGAGGATTTTTCCCAGATGGAGATTTATGTTTAGGGGAAGGGAGTGTGCTATATTTGTCCTGGAACGATAGACAACAGTAGTGTGCTAAAGCATCCATCTGTTCTTTATTGTTTCCTCAACATTTGGGTTTCATGTTGATCGTTCTGCTGAGGTCTCCCTGGAAGGCTTGGAGTCAAAACAAAGATGGTTAACCTAGGAGTACTTTAATAGCACTAGTTGTCCATAAAGTGGGCAAACCCAATGTCTACCCTCTTCCTTGATGAGAGTCCTTGCCCAGGAGTTTTGGAAAGTCTGACCAAGTAAATATTTCCCTAGCTATGAGTTTCAGTGGCACCTTCCTTGTGATGACAGATCCTGCTGGTACCCAGAGGAAACCTGTTGCTGGGCAAGGTTGGGGCTGGAGTGAACAAGCCAGCTGCCAGTGTGCAGCTCCAGACACTGGGGATGAATCCCACTTTAGTGCCAGGGTCTAAAGTGTGGTACGATCCTGTGTGTTGCTCCTGTCACTAAACCTCAGCTCAACATCTCTAAAACAGGGATGACTTTTGTCTGTCCTCCTTAGATACAAAGGTCTACCCAATGTCATACCGGAACAAGTCCTCAGCTAGGGCCCAGAGACTTTACTGGGATCAAAGTCCCACTACCTGTTATGTAGCTTAAGTATGTGGGAAGATAAACCTGACAGGTCTTTCCTCTCCATGAAGCAGGGCAGGTGTCCTGCTTGTTTCTTCCCCCTGCAGATCCTACCTATTTGGAGAGCCAAGTTCCAAGTTTTGGCCTGTATCCCTCATTGTTCTCCTTATGTATTTGCTTAACATAACCTCACTGCAATATTTAAATCCATGCAGTACAGCTAAAGAGTTGTGATTGGTCTTTGAAACTGTCTTGTGTGCTCTGAGGTGATGAATCCTGTTTACACCATGGCTGTCAACTTTTCCAAGGCACATAAGTACCCTTAAAAGCACATCACTGAATATTTAAGGGAAGGGTACAGATCCTGCTTGTGCCTCGCTTCTCCCCTGTTCCAAGTTTACAAGCCACATCCCTAAAGGGGCTTGTTGTCCACTGCCTGTTGATCCTCCCTTCCATGCTAAGAAGGCAGGACATCAGTTGGTCTTCATGTGGGCTGTGAAGCTGTTTCTGCTTGTGTTTATGGAGCATTTTGCAGCCTATAGAAGCAATGAAAGGGGAAATGATGTTACTAAGGAATTTGTAGCCATATGTTTTGGGGCTTGTTTCTATTGGAGAGATGTTACAGTGTGTCTTAGCCTGGTGCTGTATCCTAAGATGCCCTTTGCAGGGTTTTCTCTGTTGCTGGAGACAAAGCAGCAGCCAAGGGATGCCTGTATCCTGCTTACAAAAGACAGCATAATGCACTGACATCCCCCACCTTGTGCCTTCGACTGAGTGGCCTACAGAGAGTCACTGACCTTGAAGAGACTGTGAATAGCTGGGTAATAGGCTCCTTGCTCCAGTTTGCAATCAAAAGCTCAAAGCCCCGTGCCCACTTTGCTGACCCTTCCTGACATCTATTGCCCCAGGGTCAATGTCTACAAGTCAAGAAAGTCCTCTGGAGACAAAGGGGAATTTACCTCTGCACAGTGGCATGAAAGCTATTTGGTTTATCCAAGTGTCTGCTTACAGAGGACCGGGGCCCCAGTGCAAGCAAGAATGATTTCCTTGGGGCTGCTGTGGGTGGTGGACTCTCAGTTCAGATGCAGTTGCAGCTCTCCTGCATCCCTGTCCTTCTGGTCCACTGTTGCATTTTGAGTGGTGTCCTGAGGGTGTTCACCACATGCTGAGCTGCTTTGCTCAGAACCCAAGGGAAAATCTTAGCAGAGATTCCCCTTTTCGTCCAAGACATCTTTAATGAGCTTGCGGACAAGGCTTCCTCCATTCCTAGTGTGGTCATCAAACATGTTATCAGCCTGTGTATCTGCAAGGACATACAGTGCAATGAGAAAAACCAAGACTAACAAAACCCAGCACAACAGACCAAATCCAGGACACTAAAAAAGCCTGGGAGGTCCCAGTCCGTGGATGGGTTGTTGGAGGGAATTGACCTTCTTTTGTCTTGGCTTTCCAGTGCTACCTCTGACACAAGCACCACCAGGGCCTGTTGGTTTTAAGGAAGAACAAAAGCTACTAAGGTCACTGTGGGTGAAGGGTTAATTTAGAATGAACCAGTAATATCTGTTTTCAGTCCATAGATATTTAACTCCCCAAGGAAGTAGCCAGTCTTAGAGCTGGGTGGCACTGGCTCTGTTTGGACGGGGACTTTGAGGAGATCTGTCCTATTGCCGCTGCCCTTGTTTCCATGGGCATGTCAGGGTGACCCTGGCCCAGGGCCACGCCAGCCAGTTCTGATGGGTATGTTGTAACCCCTGTAACTTATGGCACGACTTGCTCCGAGGGCTCAGCCGCAAACCCTCAGCCTGGGGTGAAGTCATGGAGGACATTGCAATGTCGTCTCACGCTGCAACATGCTTGTGCTGACACAGCTTGATGTCACGTGGGACCGGGATCTGCTGGGCACAGCTGGGATGAACGCTCTGCCCTGTGCTGGAAGCATTCTGTCAGCCAGAGGTCCTGCCAGTGCAGGGCAGCAAAGCCACATTCACATCACCAGCACCTTTCAACTTGCTCACTGATGACGCACCACCTTGACAACTGCCTGATGATTTGTGCTGCTGCTTCTCTTCGGGTTTCTGGTTTATCCTCACAACCTGGAAGCTTTGTTGAGTGCTTAGTCCTGGGTTTGGCTAGAGGATAGAATCACAGAATCAACCAGGTTGGAAAAGACCTTTAAGATCAAGTCCAACCAGCGCTGCCAAGGCCACCACTAATCCATGTCACTGAGGGCCTCGTCTGTGCGGTGTGTGAACACTACCAGGGACAGTGGCTCCACCACTGCCCTGGGCAGCCTGTTCCAATGCTTGAGCACCCTTTGGGGAAGGAATTGTTCTTCATCTCCATCTAAACCTCCCCTGGTGCAGCCTGAGGCTGTTTGCTGTTGCCCTATCACTTGTTACTTGGGATGGAGCAAGGGCAGCTGAATTTGCTCAACAGGAGTTCTTTGCATCACTTGTGCTTCTGCAGGCAGCAGTTTTGCTCAGGCTGAGTGATTCCTTGTGCAGAGAGGCCAGCTTGGTGCCTTCTGGCATTGCTTGACTGGTAGTGGTCCCATCATGGACAACTTTGGCTGATCCTTCTGGGAGCAGCAGTTCTATGGCATCCAGTGGTGCAGAGCTCCTGTTATCTGCTGTTGCATGCAACACCAGAGCCAATTACACTATTGTTGCTCCCGGTTTGCAAGTGTGAGGCTTGTCTCAGGGGATCCCAGTTCTTTAATAAAGATCATGCTGAATCAAATGGAACTTGAAGCGAGCAGATCTCCAGGGGTCACTGACTCACATTGAAGGATCCTCCAGAGAGCCCTGAATGTTTGCGTCAACAGGACTCGGTGATTCTTCATGGCAAAGAGCCTTTGCTCAGTTCCCAGTCAAGCTTTCTGGTCAGTCCCTCAGCTCGATACTGTGTGTCCTTGTCAAAAGCATTGGATGGATCTTCCCACTTAGACCCTGTTGGGAATGTTCCAGTGCCGATGGCTCCCACTGCACTTTGTAGGGTGTCTGTGTCTTGCT
>NW_009922228.1:21548-33132 GCF_000696875.1 Nestor notabilis | reverse complement strand
TTGTTCCGTTTATTTATCTCGGGAACAAGCAGTCTATTCATCCCGGGGGGGTCAGCTGTGGACCACCTACAAACCCCACGTCTGCAGGAGTGATCACATCTCATCAAGCCTTCTCCAGTCAGCAAGGGACCATAGTGTCACCCTGGGCTTTCTCTCCACTTCCCTTGTGCTGTGCAGAGCTGATCGCCAGCTGCAGCCTCACAAGGCCCCTGGGTTGCCAGAGGAGTAATGAGGACATTGGTGTTCTACTCTTGTAGCGGGCTTTACTGGCTCTTGGGGTTTTTCTGTACACCGAATAGGGTTCAGCTGGTTCTTTATTCACCTGCCTTGCCTTGTGTTGGCAGCCCCATGCCATGCACCAGTACTTTCTGCTGATACATCAAGTTCCCCAGGTCTGGGAGCTGCTGTCTGCTTTGGTGTGGTCCTGTGTCCCAACATAGCTTCAACCACCATGCCCAGTCACTCAGCCACCCTGGTGTCCTCTTGTGCTTTGAGGATCCCAATGACTTCATTCACTCATGGCCCCACATTTCTGCATGTTTTTCAAGAGGGGGATGTTTGACCTTGAGTATGAGGAACCTGTGCCTCCATGTGTGGGCTGTGTGGATGTACCAGCCTCCTTGGAGCTAGCTTGGGGCTCATTGTGTGGTATAGACTTGTCTTGCATCTAATTAGAGGCTCTTTTCTCCCTTTCTTGCCTGCCACTCATTCCTCTCTTCCCCTTTTGCCTTCAGAAACGGTGCTCAGCACAGGCAGTCTAGTGAGGACAGGAGGTAATGCTTGTTTTCTTGGTCCTTTTTAGGTCCTATGGTGCTAAGCCTTACCTATAGGCTAAATCTGACCGGGGTTTGCAGAGGGCCACCTAGTGTCTCTCAGGAGGTGGGTTTGGCATTAGAGACCTAACATCGGAGAGATACGTGAGCTAAATGAGTGGCTATCCCTTTCTTTTAGGAGTTTGAGAAACTCAAATGCATGTGGATTAACATAAGGGAACTTGCAAAAGAGCTTCTCTGTTGTCATGTTCCGCTGGTGCTGAGCATAAGGTCGCTCTGCGCTTGCTGCCATCACTGGATGATTCCTCCTATGTGAAGAGGGAATGGAAGTGGTCCTCACTGGTGTGTAGTATTGTGCTGATGTCAGAGTAGTTTGCATAGAAATCCGTGCTCTGCAGGTGATGGTGTTCTCTGTCTGCCCTGGACATCACAACATGTGCTGGGTAAACTGGGAAAGGGTTTTATTTTCCTTGGGTGGTGTCATGACCTGGCATTGTTTAAAAAATGATTTTGTATCTGTGATTATTACTTATATAATGTTACAGGTAATTATCTACCACTAATTATGATGATAAGAGTGTATTTAAACATTTAGAAAGCTAAATACTATGGATAAGACAGAGCCCAAGGGCTCAGGGCTGCTGGATTTTAGTTCCAGCCTTGCCGCTGGTCTCTGTAAGTCTGTGGCACTCAACAGATGTGGCTTCTGCAAATAGCTTGACTTTAGGGGAGAGGAGTTTTACTCTCTACCATCAAATAAACCAAAATTATACGGCCAAGATTGAAAGAAGCTTGAATGATGCTTCGCTGCCCCAATAATGCATAGGAAACATCCCAAAGGATCAGTTCTGGGGTGTTCATTTCTTCTTTATAATAATGGAGCACTGTAAAACACAAGTCAAAGCCACTTATTTCCAAATCAGCTCTGTTGTATCTCTCCCTTTACCAGCTTGCAGCCTAACAGAGCACTTTAAGAACATGCAGAAGTTGGTGCTGAAAGCCTGTGGAAAAATTTGCATGGGGACTTATTTGTGTGCTTGAAGCTGGGCAGAGAGTTTGTCTGACAGAAAAAAGAAATCAAGGATGAAACAGTCACCAGAAAATTAATAGACATGCCTGGAAATGCCTTTAACCCTTATTTACTGTAGGGCTTGTGGTTTGAAAAGCCTGGAGTCTCATTTGGACTGTTTGGTCCCCACTAAAATTACAGAGGTGGGGAGAAACCACCCACCGAACCGTATGGGCTCTGCCAAACAAGCCCAGAGGAAAGGGGCTTGTTCCTGGGCCTGCCGTGCAAATTAAAAGCAGGTTTAGAGCCAGAGCTTATGCTTGTTCCTGCAGTGATTGCAGTGGGCAAAGGGAAGGAGTGCACCACTGGTGTCTCCAGAGCCCATGGGAACATGCCAGCCTCTGCTTCCATGGCACTGCCTTGCTGTAACTCCTGTGGGTGTGGAGTCCTAGTCATTTATCACAGGGACTGATTACAGCTTCCCTGGCACTGGAGTAAGCAGGAATAACTTGAGATGATTGCATTGCAGCCCATGAAGAGTGGAGCCAGACTTGCGAGTAAAAGCTCTTGTGAGTCCTGGCCTCTTGAGGTGCCACCACAGTGTAGAGCAAGGGAAAGAGCCCCACACATCTGTATCTGTGCAGGAAACTGAGCAATAAGAAGCATCTTGCACAAGATTGCACAATGTGGAGGAGCTGGCCATAACACGCAGGTCTCTGGCTCCCCAGCCTTCCTTGAGGCAGGTTACTCATATGTTGTAGAGGGAGCCTGGTCTTGCTTGACACCAGAATCCATAGGAGCAGAAGAAACAGTAGGTGATCTGTCAGCAATAAGCACCACCACAGGGATGACCCTTGTCTTAGAAGCCATGTGGATAAGACTTTGTGGCTGAATATATCCCCACCTCCAAGTATCTTTGTAGTTGGGAATAATACATCAGCCTGTTGTTTGGTTTTGTATTTTTAACCATGAGCAAAATCCTCTGGGGTTTGCTGTCATGGTGCTTTTAAGCAGCAAAGCAGAGCAAAACCACTGACTCCAAACCATGAAGACTTCCCAGGGTGGTTGTCCACATGCACAGGAATGTGTGCACAGCCTCTTTCTTGTTAGTGAAGCACAGGAGAGATCCAGGACAAGTAACAGCACCACAGCTTCAGTCTCCACATCTGACACTGCTTCGGGGTCCTTCTTATTGCTCCCAGCCTGTGTGCAACCCAAACCCATCCCTCCTGAAGCATTTCAGTGTCTTTCTGGTGTCACAGCCTTCTAGAATAGCTGCAAAGTAGCTGTTTCATCTCCTTTTTGGGACTGGGGAGAGGAAGGAGGCTTGGAGCAACACAGCTCCCTTGTGGTGGCCTCCTGGGGTGGAGCAGGTTTTAACAACATGCCAGAATATGTGGCTGTCCTTGGACATGTTTAATTTCCCATTTCTCAGCACAGGGAACACTTCAATTGCCCTTTAGCGGTTGGGCACAGAAGGGGAAAGATCATTAACATACAAAGGGCTCCTCTTTCAACAAGAGCGTTGCAAACTCTTATGATTTGAGTTCTGTCTCATCACATTTGTTCTGTGTTGTACTCAGGCTCGGGGGTTTTTTGGGGTTTGTTTCCTTAAGAAAACAGCCCTAGTTCTTGGAATTGGGTAAACGCATCAGGATCTCAGATTTTAAAGGCTCACACTCCTATTGGCTGCAGAGGGAAATCCCAGCACCTAAAGATGCTGCAAGTGGTGATCCAGCATGAACACTGCATCTCTACCTCATTCCTGATTCTTGCCATATTCAGAGAAATCTCTTTGTGAGGGTGAGTGGGGGAAAGTTGCCACTTCTGATTGCTTAGGCTGGCAGACATGAAGAGCGCTCAAGCTGCTTTGCTTGTTGCAACAGAGGATTACCACTTCAGCAGCATGGGTGGGAAGGAGAATGATCCCTCTTTTTGTCTACCTCTTCCATCTCAATGTATTAGGTTAGAGCTTTGTGTCCCCTCCTGGGAACATACATTAGGATTGGATTGGTTTGGGGAATTACTGCCTTCCCCTTTTAATTCATACTCTGCTGGATATAAAATAACTTCTTTGGCTGTCTTGGTTTCTGAGGTGGGATTTTTTTATGGCAATGGGAAATGTGAGGAATTTGAATCCCATTTCGTGTTGGCAAGGGGGCAACTGGGTTGAAGGTCCTGATACAGACCCATTCCATGTTTCCGCTGAAGATGCGACCCATTTAAGATCAGGTGTCCCATGGGTATTGCCGAAGCTATTCAGGTTAAACATTTTCATTGGTTCTTAAGGCGTTTGTGACAATGGGCCTAAGGGGAAATAGGTCAGGTACTTGGAGATCTGTGTCACTGTTGGCTTGAAACATTCCTAAATGCAATCTCTGAGGAGATGCCAAAGAGCTGACCCATCACCAGCCGCTACAGCTGGCTTCTCCTCCAGATGTATTGTGCTTTTTATCTACAAAACAATGTAGGAGCTCACTAGTGAGGAGGCACAAAATGGGAAAAAAGGATTGTGCTTATCCCATAACATCCATCTGCAGCCCTGTGAGCCTGACTCACCTTTTTAGGAATCTGGTTTAATCATTTATGCAGCTTCTGAAGGGACAGGCAGGAGACAGCATGAAAGCATAACGCCTTTGAAAAGTATTGCCTTGAAAGCATTTGCCTTCCAGGGGATGCTGTAGTAGTTGCTGCAGGGCTGTAATGATAAACACCACCAAAGTTTGTTCTGATTCTCCATGGTTTTGCCTCTCGCTGGGCTGTTGAGATCCTGGCAGTGTTTCTGCCTTTGCTGGAAGTCCTCTCCTTCTTGGCATCGTGGGAATCATAACGTTACATGAGAATCTCCTACTTCCCTCCCCTCTCTCTCCCCAAGTAAATGTTAGTCTTTGGAGTGAAGAGAAGAAAGAATTGGTTTAATATACTTTGATGCCTGTCTTTGATATGATCCTTGCACCCAGAAGGCTATGGTTGACTATTAAAATAGATTGTTTTCCACAAAAAAGACAATTTATTTGTTTTATGTATATATGTAACTTACCTATTTATTTTAAATTGAAGCTGAATATTTTATTACTGATAGTTGATGTCTCTGTGCTGTTCCTATTCTCCTGTTTCCGATCTTTGCCATCATTTTAGTGATGAAATGGAACTAGAACAAGAGAGTCAAAGTTGAGTGATGAGAATTCTGGGTTTATTCAGCAGAAATTTCAACCAAAAATATTGTAATGAGTTGGGGTTTTTTCCAGCTTTTTTATCCCAAGATTTTGAACCAGCGATTCCAGCCAGCTTGGTTCAGCTGTGCTGAACACACAGCATATCCTTCACCAGGCTGTTGAGTGCAGGTGAGTCTTGTGGTTCTCCTCCCACATGGACCTGCAGAGCTTGTGCTGCCCCGTGTCTCCACACAGGGTCTCCCTAGCCTTGGACAAGGCAACCACTGGAGAGACATTAATTAATCTCAGTTTAGATCCAATGCTTTGGCCTTGGTTCTACAACTGTTGTCACTAGATATTTTGCTCTCAGCTCTAATAGGAAGGGGATTATTAAGTGTTTCATAAACTGCAGGAACCCAATGGTTTTTCAGTGCGTAGACTTGCACAGCTGTGAGGTTTCTTCCATAGCAAGGGTCACAAAAGCCATAACACAAACCAGTTTTCACTGTGGCAGTGTAAGAGTTGCATTAGGAGACAATTGCCAGTGCTAATAGTTAGGACTTGCAACCAAGGAGCTTTACAGGGCTTCATTCCCCCTTAGGAGCCTGCAAACCCAGCCCTTGCAGGGGAGCACCAGCTTCTTCCAAAATGCTTGGGATCCACACGAACACTGAGCTCCCTGGAAGAGCTGGTCACCCTTGAGGACATAAATTGGAGCTGAGTTACCTTTAAGCTTCAATCCTGTGACAGGACAGGGAAGCAGGGGTGGAAAGGGAGATTAAGGACAGCAATGAGAGCATGTAAAGGAGGGTCAGACACGAAGGAATTTGCCATTCCTGCACTGGGATGAGCGAAGGAGACTAAATGAACTCTCTGAAAGGATCAGCACCATAGAATCATAGAATGGTTAGGGTTGGAAAGGACCTTAAGCTCATCTATTTCCAACCCTCCTGCCATATGTACCTCTTTGGGAGCAGGAAACATGTGCTTCTAATCTTACTTTCTGCTGTGTGCCAAGGGGATCTGTTTCCCATTATTGACTCTTGACCCTTCAGAAGAGAAGGGGAAAAACAAAAGAGAAATAGCTGGCCAGACTAGAGCTGTTGAGGTCCATGGCAAAAATCCCACCAGCTTCAACAGGACCATGGTTCAACCTAGGGAAGGAAACAACAAACCTCCCTGAGACAGAACAGTAAATAAAGGCAGAAAATCTCTTGTCTTGGTCTGGGACACTGGCCGGACTGGAACTCCTCGTATTCCCAGCTTATGGCTGTAGTGAATCAGGCTCATGTGAAACTGCTCTTCGAAAACATGGATAAATTCCTTTTATGAAGGTGGGAAATTCTCTTGGGGGTATGTAGTATGGAGGACAACAGACATGATCTTGGAGAAGACCTGCGTGGAAAATGGATTTGTTGTCCAAGTAATATTCCTAGGTGAAAGAAAGGCAAAGATTAAAAATTGGGGTTTGTTGTAAAACAAAAGTGCGGAGAAGAAAATTGTTTGGTTCTGTGATAGTGGCTTTTATTCAATAAACTTGCAATGTGTCATTTAGACTGCTCCTTTAAAAAGCATTTTATGAAATGGAATAAATGGGAAAATGAGAAAGGTTGTTGAAAGGAAAAAAGAAATTATTCTTTCTGTCCTACATTCAGGCCATTATTTCCTAACAGTCCTTTGCATCCTTTTCAGCCTCACGTGGAAGTCTCTTGGGTAATGGAGGCTTTCTCCATTTTCTTTTCAGAAACTTCTACAACAGAGCAGCTGTGACTTGTACCCTTCCTTTGCCCAACCTCCTACCTCTTCTCATGATGTTAAATAATCCCCCATTTGAGCATCTTCACTCTTTGAAACTTTGACCTGCCTTGTAATGCATCCTCTTCTAGCTCTCATTTTATTTGTGTCAGAAAACCCCACTGTTCTTCCCTTGTCCTGAAGCTAGGACAGCAATGGAGTCTCCGTGGTCTTTCCCTGTACCTGCCCTGGTCTGAGCTACGATCTCTGGTAACATTGAGCTCTTCCAAGGACACCCCATGATGCCATCAGCAAATTGCATTTTCACCTCTGTCAATACCATTAACGACCTTCTTGGAGAGCATTTCTCTCCAGGTCTTTCCCTGCAGAGCTCAGTGGCAAATCCTCTTCAACCTGAGGCTCCTCTTTCCCCACCACTCATCATTGCCTCACTTTTGGCACTTCCATGCCCATGGCAGGTTTCCTGTGTTAATCCCCATCTCGGAGCCAAATGGCAATTACTGCTGTGTTCACTGCTCTGTTTCCTTTGCCTGGAGTTGGAGACTTCCATAAAAGCTTTTTGGCAAGTGTGGCACCATCTACCCCTCTTGCATTTTATTCCAATTTCCATTTCCTATGCTGGTTTGGATTACTCTTACAAGGTAGACTAGTATTTGCCTCTACGAATGGATTTTATTCCTTCTGAAATGAGTTGCAAACCATATATTGCTTCCATTTCCATGTGATTGATAGGACCCTCTCTTCCTTCCCAAAATGCCAGTTTGGACTGCCATAGCCAATCTAATAAAAGGAGCATGAGCAAAAACTCTACCCTAAAGCAGTCAAGGTAGCACTAATATTGGGTACCCTGCTGAATCCTGCACAAGCATTAAACCCTCAGTGGTTTGCACTGCTTGTTACATAGAAATAGAAGCAGGAGGATACCATGAACTGGCAGCTTCTTGGAGGTTCCTCATCAACCACAGGTAGTTCTGCCCTCTTGTAACCTGTGTATTGAATTATTTCAGTCAAGAAACCCCTTAAATTGCATTGGTAAAAATTGCATGCTCCTTCCAGTCTCATGTGGTGGTTTCTTTTTCCTCTCTATGAGTCTGTTTCCTCAGCCAGCCCCCAGCGGGAACTCTTCCACCAGTGGGGCTGGATGGCTGCATGACACTGGTGTCAGGTGGACCATGAGGTGCTTTTTGGCAGGTTCCTGCCTGATGACAGGTGACTCAATGCCTCCAGGCTTGTAAGGAAGCCAGCGAGCCAGCATCTGATGAAAGAGCCCAGCGAAGAGAGGTGCAAGGGGAGAGAGAAGAGGAGAAACCTCTTGGGATGTGAGGGAAGTTAGTCATCTGACAGGTACTGCCACCAGGCCAGTCTGTAATTAAAGCTCACCTCACCCCGTGTCTCCACTGGAGCATATACCAATCATTCCCTGTGGCATTTTCACGCTCCTTATCTGTCAGCCTAGAAATTGCTTTTTTAGATCAACTTTGAACACTTAATTCTGGCAGGGAGATGTTGGGGGCCAGACAGTCTGCTTCGCCATGGAGCTCCTTGCAAAGGGAGAAGTGATTGTTGCTTTGTGTGGACCAGATTTTCAAGAGATGGGAGCTGGTTTTTCAAGGTGGGACCAGGTTTTCCAAAGTGTTTGGGTCCTGGCAACTCCCAGCATGTTTTTCAAAATGCACCTGATGAATTGCAGCTACTTCTTTAAAACCTTGGTGGGAGCCAAACTCCCTCAACACTTTTGGGACCCCATGGTCATGAATGGAATGGTGGCAAGTGCATGGATGTAAAATTCATGCAGTGGCTTCACAGGCTACTGGTGAGTTCCCTGATCCACCACAGCCAGTTATTTTCTGTCTTGTGCAGGCTTTCAACAACCTACCTTCTGCAGATGGCTTTAGATCCTTTTAGATGGATCAAGTGCACTGTTATTAACAAAAGTGATTAGTGAAGATTGAGTTATACTTAAAAACCCAGTTGTTTGACTGAATTCAGCTCTTTGGCAGAGGTATCTGGGGGTACAGCTTCAATAACATCTGTGGGAATTATCCCTGAGTTGGCATGAATTTGGGGATTGTATACAGATTGTTATGCACATGGTGATGCTCTGAGATCAGGACCAAGTGGATGTCTCCTGCTCTTTCAAAATCCTTTTGGCTTCTGTAAAATCAATGAAATAGGAGCTTTCTGATTTCCTCTAATTGACTATAGAAAGGGGTTTGGAGCAAGAAAGTCCATTTCCCACTTCCCAGATGAGGTGCACACATTAGGCAGCACGAACACACCTGGGATCTCCCAAGGATTCTGGACCAAGGGTATTTTCCTGACCCAGCCAAAGCTTTCCTTGCCAGTTCCTTTATTCCAAGAGGGAGGCTGTTTTGGATCCAACTGCAGGTGTGTGTGATGCACACGCACAGAATCCCCCTCCCTCCTGGGTAGTTGCTGCCCCCTGCAAGCACACGAGGCACCCACGCCAAGTGCCCTCTTCCAATGGCCTTGCATGAGCACCCCATGACTCTGTGCCTGGGAATGCTGCTGGGGATTGCATCAGGCCCATAAACTTGTTCTGCACAGGATGAAGCGGCTTGGTGACACCTGCTTGTGTGCAATGTGGCACTTCTCTGGGGATGGCAGGTCATCGTGGGCTTGGGAAAAGGAAGGTGAGGGTTCATTCATCAGCCTGGCACCAAGCAGCATGGGGTGACGTCCTGCGAGCCTCTATAAGGTTTTGGGACCTTTTCCACTCCTCCTGGAAGAGGTTGGAAGAAAATCTCCCCAGTCTGCAAGGTGTCTGCAGTTTTTCTAGTTCTCCAGGTAGGAAGATGTTGAGCTATAACAGCCTTCATCTTTCTTATCGTAACAACTCCAAGCCCTTCTTTTTTCTCCTTAAGAAGCTAATAGAGCCCCTTCTGTTTCTGCTCAACATCACCAGGCTGTCCTCTGGCCTGGTCCATCCTGATGTCCTTTTATCTCTAAGTGATGCTTGTCCTGGGCCAGGGGATATCCCAAGGACATCCCAGCCATGTGCAATCAGACGCAGCAGTTTATGCAGCTTCCCAATTATGCCTTCTGTGTATGTAGCATTGCCCGGAGATCTGTGGGATATCAGGCCTGGATTCACCTCCCTTCCTTTTCACATCTCTCCCTGTCTCCTGCCTGCCTTTGTAGTCAACTGTGAGAGATCAGCAATTCCAGGATTTCGGGTCTCACCGAGCATGGCGCCTGCATTAGGCTGGGTGAGCCCATTTCTCTGTGGACTGTAGACAGAGCCCCAGGTGCTCCACTCTCAGATGCAGACATCCTTACTCTGAACATCTAAAGCTGGGTGAAACAGCCACCACCCTTTACATTTCTCACATACATTAAAGGCTAAGTGGCTGATAAGGAACCTGCTAGATTCTAGCCTAAATTTCTTAATATCCAATTTATATATACCTGTCCTTGTAGCATCATTGTTCAGCTTTATGTTGTTTTTCCCCCCTAGGTACTTCGGCTCTGCCTCTCTTTAGACAGAACAAGACCATTCCCTTTTATCTCTCTGTGAAAGCCAAGGTCCTCCAGCATTTTCCTTGTAGGAAGGGCTCTCCATTCCCTTCATTGCCCTAGTAGTTCCCTTCCACCACTGCTTTATTGATCAAGGGTGATTAAAAGAAGACACTATATTCTAGACGAGATTCCCCAAGGCCATATTGAGGGAATGCTCCTCTATTTCTATTGGAAACATTGAGCTTGGTGATCCCAGGATTATTCTACCCCATGCACAGTGCTGCACCACATTGGCAACTCACGGTCATCCCAGGGCTGAATAATGCATGGATATTTCTCTTTTCCTGCTGGAGGAAAACTACTATCTGCTTCAATCTGGAATGTTCAGTCTTTTTCTGAAGGCTTTATGCCTGGACAACTTATCACCAGGTGGAAAGTCTTATCTCAAGAGTTACCCAACAATGTGTGGAAAATCAACAGGATTGAGCCAACTCTAGGTCTGCCTTTAAGAACCTCCTAATGCAAAAAAGGCATGGGAAGAAAACAGCTTTCAAAACTGTCTGACCTAGGAGAAGAAATAATTCCAGAAAAGAAACTGTTCTAGTGTGGAGTGAAACAGGCATTGCATTTGGCCAGACTTCGCTGAAACAAAATACTCTGACAGCCCTTGGGTTTCTGTATGGGGCTGGGAAAGGGATTTGTTCTTTGCTGTTTATTCAGGTTTGGATTTTGGGAAACATCAACATCATTTTTTGTTTTCTTTCCTTTCTGAATGAGTTAGAAATTTCAAAATCCTGAAACTCTTCCCAAAATTAAACAGCTGGTTATTGCCCAACTCTTTCTGTTCCTACCTCCACCCTCCCGATGAGTTATACAGAGGGTGTGACATTCTGGGATCGCGCTGATCCCCAGGTGCTGGAAAGAGCCACTTCCAGCAGTTTCTCCCTAAGCAGGGCTCAATCCCACTGTCAGTTGGTAAACCTGTCCCTGCTGAAAAGAACATCCCATTCCCTTGGCTCAGCCCCTTAAAGGTGCAGCTCCCAGCAGCATTCCAGAGCCAGCTACTAAAGCTGCTCCTGACCCCACATTCTTTATCTGCGTGGACCTCAGGTCAGTTGTTTCTCATTTACACCAGTGTAAATAAGAGCCAAATCAAGTTATTAGTGTCTCACACCTCAAGCATTGGGGCTTTCTCTGCATTTGTAGAAAAAGTTGAGGTTATTACCAAGGAGGTGAAAATTAGATAATAGCTGATGTCTCAAGGGTGCCAGCCATCCTGGTCTGAAGTGATTCTTTGTTTCAAGCGCATCATAATTCATTGGTGACTGCTAACTGGAGCCTGCTGTCTTCCTTGCATTTATGGGCTGCTAGCAGATGATTATAGAAAATACAGTAATTAAATAAGTACTTCA
>NW_009922228.1:13026-21517 GCF_000696875.1 Nestor notabilis | reverse complement strand
GAAAGAGTAAAATTAGACAGGGCAGTATGAGCTGTTCCAAACTGTGAACTCTGATTGATTTCACTTTCTGTTCTTGTAATGTGTCCAGTAATATTCAAGAGGAGGAGGGAGGAGGGGTCACCCAGGAAAGTCTATGACTGGTGAATTGGAGCCAATAGGCTAAAACACCCAGCACGTTACAGCAATACTTAGTCCCATTCCATAAGGTACAATACAAGCAGGAGACATGCAAGCTTTGGGAGCCAGCAAAGGTCCTAAGTCCTACTAGCAAGGGAGATGTTTGACCAGAGCTGTGCAGCAGATCAGTGGGAAGCTATGGGGAGTCCTCAGACCTGGCACCAGGAGCTGGGCAGTGCTGCCTTTTCTGCCCTGCTGCCTGTTCTCTTGGCCAGGCAACTGCTGGGATTCCAGAATAAAAGTGGTTCTTGGGGCCATCTATTCAAGATATTATGATGGCATCTTTTCAGTAGGAGCTCGGGGAAGCTCACAGCTCTTCCCCCTCTCTGTGTTTTGCATGCAGTGCTCCTCTCCAGCATAACAATTCCCAGCAGAGCCAAGGCCAGGGGTTGAACTGGCTCCAACCAGTAGGAACCTACAATTACCCAAGCATCTATGGGATGCCATCAACGCAGGATTCCCTTTGATGAAGTGTCGTATCCAGGTAACCTGTTCCTAATCAAACAAGACACCTTGGTGTGCAGGAAAGGGCACTGCCGGCCATTCCGGGTGCTCCAGGAGTGTGCTGTGGGCAGAGCAAACAGGAAGCTGAGGGATGGACCACTGAGAGCCACTCCACCTTTGCCCAGGGGTGTTGGGCAGGTGACGAGTCACTTAGAGCTGGTCCTTCTCCTGCTCCGGCAGTGACGCATTGTTTTGAACGAGAAATTCCAAGAGCGTTGATAGTCCTTTTGCTTTAGGGGCAGCGTCATTGCTTGAGGTTTTTGGGGTTAAGTCCACAAAGGTGCTGACCTTCCTTGCTCTCAGGAACCCTACAGAATTTGGGGCCAGGGCTTGCCCTAGGAACACCCTTTGGATGTGCTAAAGGAAGGAGGAATGTCACCAGTGCTTTCCTCTTGAGTAGATGGAGAGAGCAGCCATTCCAAAACATGAGTCATTGCACTTTAGGCTCTGAACCACCCTCTTTGGTGGAGGCCACCTCTCTTTTCTTTCTGCAGCCCATAGAGGGAGCTGATGGTGCTTTGAATCATCTGGCATGAAATCTGGCCTCGGTGCTTACATAAGAGTGGGATGCCGAAATACCTGTATGGCTTGGGATTTTTGGAGCCACCCAAGAGGCCTTTGGTCTCTCCTTGCCATGCGGCTTTTGCAGCATCTCGTGATGCTGGTGCAGAGGGTTAGTTAAGGTAACTGAAGGCATTAAAGAGATGCCATTCAACGTCTGTTCAGACTGCCCTCTCTGGGCTTCCCTTCTCTGTTTGGGTTTCCTTCCTCTTCCAGTTAAAGAGATGAACTCAAAACTGAATCTCTTGGAGGACTTGGGTCTAAGAGGAGGAACTATTCTAGACCTCAGGAGTGGAAAGATGAGTGGTATTTTGAATATCATCTCTGCTGAAGCGTGGTGAGATTCTCTCAGACATGAATAACTGCTGAAAACACTCAGGTTGAGACATGATGCAATGATCCCAGGAGCTCTTCCAAGAGATTGCCTCTTGGGCCAGAGTGCAGGGAATGGAGCTGGCAGCAGAAGCTGAGCCAAACCAGTTGCAGATGTTTCTGGGGACTGGTGGGCTCTACATCACACAGAGGGACAAGGGTCTTCCACTGTCTCCTTGGGGATTGCTGCTTTAGACTTTTCACTTGATGCTTGCTGTTCTCAGTGCCTCATGAGTAGAGAAGGGCAAGACATCAAAAGCTCAATGGGAGCATCCAAAAGTTCATCTGAAGCATGCAGACCTTTAGCATTTGTAACGGGAAGTTGGAGAGATTTCAAGCACTCTCATCCCACCTCCTGGCGCTTCTGTTTCTGGTTAGGGCCAGACATAACCACAAGAACAAGCTTTCTCACGGTGTTTCAGCACATTTCCTGTTGGTCCTGGAAGAACACTTGAAATTAAGAGGACATCTAGCTTTGTAGAACCACAAAGGCTTTGTCTTGGAAATAGGCTCTGGCTGTTGGTAAGGGCTGAGTGAGTTTACTTTCTTGAATCAGTTTGCTCCATCCTGGCTAATAAGCGTGTCCCCCAAAAACCAGCTAATTCCACCTTATGGAGAAACGAGTCAAGGTCCTGCAGTGTTCTAGTGTGATGGGAGCAATCCTGGATGCTTTAGGAGATTCAGATGGAGTAGCCTTGTGCAATGGGTAATTTTGGAGCCCGCAGAGGGTCAGAGGTGGGAGTGGGGGTTGAATAACAGTGCTGTGGAGGGAATGTCCTCCAAGGTGCCATCAACCCGGCCAGTGTTTCCAGGAAGGTTTTGTCAATCTTTTTTACCAGAGAGCGTTGGGCTGCGGGAAGCAAAGGGCCATGGGCAGAGCTGGCTGGAAAACTCTCTGTGTGTGGTGATGGGGAGGGAACTACATGGAAATATTTCACTTGGGGGAAGAGGAAGACATTTGAAAATGGTTTCATCAAATTGTTTATGTCAGGGAACAGGTAGGGTTTATTCCAACGCAAGTTGGAGTTTGCTGCATCTTGCTGGGATTGCTTTTGCGTTGACAGACATTTGTAATCAAATCAAATCAAACCACAGAAAAAATCCAAGAAGAAACGCCTTCAGCTCAGATCACCCCTTGGTCTCAAATGCCCCTGGAGAATTCTTCTCTGGTGGTGTCCTGGGTACAGACTGAAGCATGCAAAAGCAGCTTGGGAAAAGGCAAACTAAGGACCCACCAAGCCATAAGAGGTGAAGTGTGTCCATGTAGCCATCCAGCCATACCCTTTTGATTCCTTCAAGTGCATGCTTGGATTTACTTTGGGGCTCATGAAGGAGCCAGTGCTTGGTTTTGATGTATCTTGTTTTGGATTTGAATCCTCACAATCTAAGTTTTTTGGTTTTGTTTTATTTTTACTAAGCTAAAGACCATTGCACCAGAGAAGTTTAGACGTGCAGAAAAAGAGATCTGAGACACAGAAGGGTTGAAACTGCAGAGCTGGGCTGGGATTTAACATCATCTCCCTATGAGGCACAGGTATAGTTTACTTTCCCTGTTTTATCTTTGCTAAGCCTTAATCATGGAGTTGCTGCAATTCCTTCAGAGAGGTTAAGTCAAAGGAAATCCCCAGGTCAAGTCATCCATCCTCTGCCCTCAGTTCTGATCCTGTGCCTGTGCTTTGCTAAATCCAGAAAGACATGAATTTGGCTCAGCAGCAGGATTTGAGCTGGAGGCTGGAGTGAGAGCACTGGGGGGGTTGACCTCTGTCTTGCCCTCAAGCATGGCAAGACAGTGAGGGTCAAAAGATGTCCAGGTTTGTGTTACTTCAGAAAGAGTTTCCACATCTCACCTCTGTCTCTTGAGGAGCTGTGTTTAAAAAAGTCCAAGCCCTGCATTTGTCTTCAGTTAGGAACTTGGGACCAATTTGTTTTGAGAGTGTCAACTCCATTGCTGGCAGTGTGGGAGGGTTTCAAAAACACCTGACAGGTCTAACACAGGCAGAGATGTCCCTTCTTCAGGGTATGTGATGAGCAAGGTGACTTCTTGCCTTCCTTCTGTCCAGCTCCATCCCTTTTATACCTTGCCTCTGCTCCTCTACATGGTGAAGCAATGCAAAATCCTCATCTTACCTGCTGTAGCCCTCAGGTCCACGAGGACGAAAGCCCACCTGATGCAGCATGTTCCCCCTTTGCAGCCAGACTCACCGAGGGCTGACATCCAGCCACAGATACCTTGCAGAAGCAGTGGGACAGGGGAAGAGAACTTGAACAGGGGCTAGCAGCCTTGCATGGAGTGGATCCCAAATCCCTAGGCTTCGTTTGCCACCCATGGGGCCACGCTACCTCCCTTGGGCAAGGGGAAGTCTCCTGGGACAACCCTTTCTTCTTGTCAGCTTTTTTTTTTTTAATTAAATGAAATTAAATTTCTCTAGCATATTTTTTTTTATTATTACTATGATGTACCTTAGGCATTGCTCTGAGTCCATCGGGGTGAGCTGTAGAACACACTGCATAGACAGGTTGACTATCTGCCCATTGCTCCTCCCTTCCCTCCCCGTCCTGTTCTCCAGCCACCCTAGAGCTACGCTGCTCTAAACATGCTTCAGTTTCATCCATCCCCAAGCTGCACATCAAAGGCTGCCTTTGCTTCCCTGGCAGGCTTCAGGGATTAATCACACCCGAGCCTGCGTGGAAAGCGTGACCGTGTCACACTTGTTTGTCTCGGACGGGAGCTCTTCTGGTTATCTTGTAGGAAAAGAATTGTAGAATCAACTGGATTGGAAAAGACCTTTAAGCTCATCAAGTCCAACTTTTACCCCAGCACTAACCCATGGGGGCCTCATCTACATGGTTTGTGAACACTTGCAGGGATGGTGACTCCAGCACTGCCCTGGGCAGCCTGTTCACCAACCAACTTGTTCAAAACCAACTTGTTGGCCTTCATGGATGGGCAGGCCATTTCCATTTTGATTTCTTTGGGTTACCAGCCACAGCCGAGGTTGGCTGTAGGTACCATACAAGTGTAGTAGAAGATGCTGCTACATAGAGTTAATGAACATCCTTGATTTGAGTTGCTGTAGCAGCCAGGAGTCCCTGGTACAAACCTAGTTCTGCCAAGCTAGATGCAGTACAAGCAGAAAGAAGTAATTGATGCCCCTAGAGCTCTGTAGCCTGGTAGAAAATGAGAAAAATTAGTGGATACCTCTTAGGGAGGCTGAGAAAATATTGCTGGTTGAATGCTCAGTGTCTGTCTCCATCCACCCCCAGAATAGGAGGTGTCAGAGGCTTGCTGGCCACCATAAGAAGGTTTAAAGCAACATTTGGAGAAGATTAGAGCCTCTGTGGAGAGGGCTGGCACCCAGAGACAATACTTGGGAGTTGCCTGTGTGCTGGTGACAGCCCTGCACTGCCAGAGATTCACATGGGCTGTGTTTGTACCCTCAGAAAATTGGAATCAGGAGCCAAAACTGCAGCTAGATGGGAGCAAGGATCCTTTCATTAACTTCAGCTGCTGCCTGGGTATGGGCTGACATTGAACTGATCTTTGGGAGGGACTCAGAGAGGCTGCTCTGTTTTGCTTGCCTTGTGCTGCCTTCCCTTACAAACCAAGTGGCCTATTCTGAAGCTGCCTGTGATAGCAGCAATGCTACAGGGTGGAGAAAGCTGGACTTCACCCAGGGTGTGCAGTTTGGTCAGGGTTTTCCTGGAGATTGACCCTGCACGTGCAGAAATGCTCAGGGAGGCATTAGCATGAGGATCCTGGTTTGGGTGGCATTATAGCCTGGATTTTTTTCATCTTAGACATCATCTCTGGCTAAAAACATTAGCTCACAGTTGCAGAAATAAACCCCAAGAGAGAGCAGGGCTCTGTATTGAGAAACAGACACTGCCCCAAGGAGCTTGCAAAAAAGCTGGGAGGGTAAGTAAACACCCCAGAGCAGGGCTGGGATTGCAGCACACTCCCCATGGCCCCATCCAGCAGCCTACACATGGGGCCCCAGTGTCCTCCTGGCTGCTTAACACCCAGCTCTGAACTGTGCTGCTTCTGCACTGGGGGGCCAGACTGCCAGGGAGGTAGCCTGCAGTAGGAAAAGGAGATGGCCATGGACATGAGGCTGATGATCTCTACCAGCTCAAGGCAGTCTGAAGATGGAAAAGACCTGCTTCTAACAGTTATCAGGGACTGGGCAGAGTTGATCATTTCCAGCATGTCTGCTGTGGTGGGAAGCTGGAGCAGTCAGCTTGCAAAGCGTGGGGGATGTGTGGCACGCATTCCCTGAGTCCAAGACTTGGGGACCATACAGGGGTGCTGGGGGAGACGAGACTCCTGGATCTCTTACAGGGATATGACTTTGGACCAGCATAGTCTGAGGCATCTGCAGCATCCCCAGGAGGATGCCTGGATACCTCCAGGCAAGATCAGAGCAGCTCCTGTAGGATGCAGGCAGGGGAGGATTGTGGCAGATGAAGTGATACCTTTGGCCACTGGAAGGCTGTGCAGGATCACCTTGTTGCCTAGCTAATTTCCAGCTCCCAGTTTAAATCCTCTGGGCTTCCTCTCGCCCGTGACAAGATCAAGATCCTGGGCACACAAGGGTGAACACCCTGCCATTGCGTCCTCTTCCACAATCAAAGCAGGCATGGAGTGATGCCTCTCCCTGTGTGTGCCATGGGGAAGAGGGAGATGGCTGATGCGGGAAAGAGGAGGTGGCTGCCTTCCTGTGGGTGTGTTTTCCAGAGCAGGACAGAAACCAAGACAGCTCAGACACCAGCCAAACAAGGTGACTACATTGTGAGGAATGCAGGCACAGGCTCTGTGCATCTGTGAGATGCGGAGAACTGATAGAGGGGCAGCTGCAAAAGGCTTTTGCCATCACATTGGCTCCTGAAAGGCAAGAGGAAGGGTCAGTCTCAGCACCTCCATCCAGAATGGAGTAACATAAAAGTGGTACAAATCTCATTGCCACCAGACACTATTGCTACTGATGGCTTAGCAGGGCTAATCAAGCTTTTAGAGAGGTACTGGGATAGCAAGAACTGTGAGGATTTTAAAATAAGCAGTTGTATAAAGATAAAGGGGTTGGATAAAGATAAAATCCTCGTGTTTGAGTGTGTAAATGGCAGTGCAAAAGATGAGAGGACAGGCAGGAGCTATTCCAGGACAGGTAATCCCCAAACCACTTCATTTAGGGTTCTCAGAGGAAGAACAAGAGGAATCCTAGGTCTCATCCTAGAAAAGTTCTCCTCCTTTGTGAGGTTTTCCTGTAATAATATTGGATTTACTCACCTGGAGTAAGAATCCATCTATCTGCTTCTCTAGGACGAAACAGGTCTTGGTACTGACATGTCAAGCATGATTCCTTCTGGGGTTGGAAAGACATGTGTGCAGAACCTGTAGGGAGTCTGTTGTCAGACCCATGTCAGCTGAGGGTGAGGCTGGCTGACAAGCCTGCAGGTCCTGCAAGGGAACAGGCCAGAGTGAACACATGAGATTCCAGGCTAAAAAACTGGTGTGTCCTCAACCCGCAGAGCCAGAGGCATGAGGCTGGCTGGAGATGACCCCGTTCCTCCCAAACAGGAGCTTTGGAGTTGGAGCTTTCCTCTCTGGGCATCAAACAAGCGCTGCTCTTACAGTTTGGGAAGCAGGTGGCAGGGAGGGATGAGCAGAGCAGTGGATGCTGCCAGCACAGGAGTGGTGATGGTGAAGAGAGGCAGAGGAGGGCCGTGCTCCCCAGGGAGTGCTGGATGGTGGCCCAGGCAGGACTCTAAAGCAGGGAGAAGGATTCTTTTTTTACCCTGTCTCTGGCCTCCAAGTGTAACCAAGGAGGCTGGGAAAACCTTCCTGTGTTTACCAGGAGTGAGCAGCTCACGATGTCCTGTGTTCTGGGAGTATTTACACCTCTGTGCATGTCCCTGTGCTCGATTGCCCGCTGGGGACCTGCTGGGGCCATTCTGGATTTGGCTCGGATGCAGCCCATGCGGAGCCGAGCTGCACACGTACTCGTCCCCATCTGCCTTTGATCTTAAGCTCTGTCAAGAAAGATGCTTTGGCAGGAATCTTGCCCGTCAAGTACCATCCATAGGCGGCTGCAATGTCACAGCTGTGACCAGGCCCTGACAGCTCCAGGAGCTGAGGTGTTGCCAAGTTTAAGCCAAGCCTCCACCTTCTACCCTCAGGCTGGAGGCAGCTCCTTTCCATGCTGTGCGAAAGCTCAGAGCTCCCTACTTCTCTGCCTGGTGAATTCGGGGGCTTAGCTGCTTTCAAGAATTGTTGGAGGAGCTGCCACTGATCCCCCCATGAGCCCTGGGTCTGGCTGTACAGACACTGACCTGCTGCCAAGTCCTGCTGCGTGCTCCAAGAAAGAGGATGGGATGCTCTTCACCAGGGACTGTAGTGACAGGACAAGGGGTAATAGCTTAAAACTGAAACAGGGGGGATTCATGTTAGATATAAGGTAGAAGTTCTTCCCTGTGAGGGTGGTGAGGTGCTGGAACAGGCTGCCCAAAGAAGATGTGAATGCTCCATCCCTGGCAGTGTTCAAGGACAGATTGGATGGTAACTTGAGGGACATGGTCTAGTGTGAAGTGTCCCTGCCCATGGCAGGGGGTGGAACTGGATGAGCTTTAAGGTACTTTCCAACCCAAACCAGTTTGGGGTTCTACGCTGCTGCCTGAGTGGAAAGTATGTCACACGAGAGTGAATCTTGCTCATTGCATCCTCAGATGAGCCAAGCCCTTGCTGCTCCCTGTGCCCCGGGCTGGGTACCACTGGGATGTCACCGGGTATCACTTGGGTACCAGCCCACCTGAGCTTCTTAACACCCCCTCGTCTTCTTCCCAAATAGTCCCGAAAGTGGTTTTCTTCCCTCCGGCCCGGGGG
>NW_009922228.1:8790-12996 GCF_000696875.1 Nestor notabilis | reverse complement strand
ACGTTACTTGCAGTCCGGCCATGCCTCCTGGGGCCGGGGGTGCTCGGGGGTGGCGGGGACCCTGCGATGCTGCCCGGGCTCAGGCTGGTGGGTCCCGTTAGCTGCGACTCACCTATATGAGTAAAGAAAATGAGTTACCTTAAAATCACTTCAATTCCAGTTCGTTGCTTTTGCCTTTGACAGCAAACTGGCTGCAGCAGCTCTCTGATGTCGCATCAATGGGCGGAGAGGTAACATGGCACCAGGGCATATGTACTTGTATGCACGTACATGTCTGCATACACACAGATGTGTTCACATACACGCATGTCACCATCCCTGGGGACTCTGTTTACTTGCAGAACTTCTCAGGCAGTCCCCAAACTGGCTGTATTTTGCTCCGTGCTGCATGTCCAGGCCTTGGTGGCCAGCAGAGACCCTTCAGAGCTCACTATAGCTGCTCTGGCTGGGAGCACTAGTTTTGCTGGTGGGGAGGACTTTTAGGCATGACCTAATCAAGATGATTTGGAACTAGCCAGCACAGGAATGCACAGGAGCGTGTAACCTGCTGGGAAACACCCCGTGCCTGTCCCTGCTCCCTTCACTGCCCTTGTTATATCAGTGCCATAGTCCTGACCAGGTGGATGGGTCAGGTGTGAAAAGCCATGTCCTGTTAATCTGGGCTTGTTCCCATGGAAAGGCAGTAGAAAGGCTGCTGAGAGCTGGTAAGGCTTTGGCCATGGTGCCTGTGTCTGCTGGGCTACATCCAACTGGCTGGTGAGTTCCTGCAAGCAGAGAAGTTACTGACCTCAAGTTTGTGCTTCAGTTTCCCCATGTGACGATCCTTCCCTGCTTCCCCTAGTACAAGGAAGAAGAACGGGATGGAGGAGCATGGTGGCACACTTCACCGAGTCAGTCAGCTGGCCTGAATGGGAATCTTAATTAACTATCCATCACATTGGGGTCACAGTGCACGAGGAAAATGAAACTACAGCCCTGAACAGAGAAGGGATGTGCTGTTCACCCAGGGAAGGACTTATGGGAGTTCCAAGTTGGAGCTTATAGTGCTACAACAGGTAATACAATAAACAAGAAGCATCACTGTGTCTTTCCCTGTGAGGCTGCAGAGCCTGTAGAGGATGGACCATGGTGGACCAGGATAGGGATGGAGGCAGGAGCACGGTCCTGCCAACAGCTCTGCCGTCCCTCACTCCTGAGCTGCTCCACTCTCTGTTGTAGCACCTCCGGGTGCTCAGTGTTATTTTCCCTCCTTTTTTTTAGAGCTTTTCTTAGTCTCTACCCACCGCCCTTTGAGCTCTGAAAACTCCAAGTTTGGAAACCAGCCTTTGACACAAAATCTCTCGCGTTCTTCCAGCTATAAACCCCTACCCCATGTGCCCTGTGGTCAAAGCCTCCGAGAGCAGCCCTGAGGGTGGGATACCATGTACTGAGCCAGTCCCAGGAGAGATGCCACCACCACAGCATGGGAAAGGCGAGATTTGGGCCAAGGGGAGGAGCAGAGGCTGGGAGGTCCAGGTTCCTCCTCATGGATCCTTTGCACTGGAGAATGATGGTGCTCGTCCATGAAGTCCTGCCCACTCTGTCCCCTCCAGCGCCCTGGCAGGGTTGCAGGTTGTCTGTGCCTCCCTGTGTGACTAACAGACCTGGCCGGCACCCAGGGGTGCCAGTGTGGGACCCCAAACAATCCTAGGGAGCCAAGAGGAACAGGAAACCCCAGAGTCTCCTTCCTCCTCACCCTCCTCCTCCTCCCCACTGCCTGCCAGCCACCTTGCCCGGTCCAAGGGGTGGTCCTGGCTGGTCCCATCTCCCATTGGCCCAGACGGGAACGGCCGCTCCCGATTACTCATGGGGATGATGTGGGGGGATGCAGGGGTGGAAAGTTGAAGTAAATGGAAAGCGGGCACTTGGCTTTGCCCTTGTCTTCCCAGCGCTGCAGCTGGAGCTGAGCTCAGCCAGGCATGAGGCCACGGGCGGCGGGGGGGCTGGGATGCTCAGCCACTAGCAGCTCTGTCCTGAGCTGAGACAGGCTGCTGGGGGACACAGAGGTGAGAGCGAGCACACAGCCACTGGCCACACGTGTGTACAGACGTGCACGTGTGGCACAGAAATGCACAGGGCTGTGAGTGCATGTACAAGTACCTTACATAGGTCAACACAGATCCTTGCTCAGCCAGCCATATTCAGCGCTCCCTGGGTGACTGGCACCCACTGGGGGATGCTTCGCCCCCCAGGAGAGGAGCACATGGGTCCAGCAACTCAACTACCTCCCTGGGGGGAAGGTGTCTGCAAAGGGGAGGGAGATGGGGCAGAGGAGTTGAAAAACAGGAGTCGGAATTCGATATAAACTTGGTTTTCCTGCTGTCTGCACTTGAAATGCCTAATAGACATCTTCAGAGGTGTCTATAAGTCATGTCTTCACCCCATGTCCTGAGATTGCCCTCAGCATCCCCACTCATCCCTCTGCCATGGAGGGGGTAGTGCTTTCCGCACTCATAAACCCAAAAGTAAGAGGAAGGAAAACGATTCTCAGCTGTTCTGGAGGTTGTCTGAACACTTTCCAACCCTGGGTCCTCCTGCGCTCTGAGCCCTTCTCCAGCTCTGGTGGGATAAAGGTGCATTGAAACCAACCTGCCCTATAGCCCACAGTGATAATCACCCACCCAAGCTTTCCGAAATCGGGATGATTATCCATATTTCCCAACAGCAAGGGTTTCTGGCGTGATGGCTGGACTGTAAAGGCAAATTCTCACATTGTCTTTCCACGAATTGGAATTATTTCACAATGTAGCTTCCATGGGCTGGAGAAAGACTCACTTCCCACCTCAAAGGCTTTTTGGAGCATTCAAATTATCGTTAATATTCAAAAGTTCTTCTTTGCCAGGTTTTCCTGCCTAAGCTGAGGTTCCAAGAGGACATCCATAGATCCCATCAGGAAGGACCAGAGACACCTCTGCAATGTTTTGATGAGAACTTGTGCCCACGTCCATGTTCCTGGCAAAAATTGTTATTTCCAATGAATCAGCATTTCCCTGATAAAAAAAAACCAAACCCAAACTTCTTCCTATCCCTCCCTCAGTCACTTTTACTGCTCAGTGCTTAACTCAGGGTGAGGTGGCAGCTGGACCCAAACCCACAGGCACATTTTGGGCTACAAAGTTGGTGAAATGGGACCCCTGGATAAGCCTGGCTGTGACCAGGTGGAATTTTCCAAGCGGATGGTGAGACAAAAGCTCGGCCAACCTCTACCCCAGCAAGTCTTTGTTGGGGGATGTTCAAAGGGAGCAGAGCTGCCCACCCTCCTGGGACCAGGAGGAGCTGAGATTCAACTGGTGGCTAACGTCGGCGATGCCTTCCCGGCTTTGTGCGAGTGGGATTGGGTTACGGGGCTGGGGCTGGGAAAGCTCCTCCACAGGTCACAGGTGGATTAAGGAATTCCAGTCCCCATTCAGTGCCCAGTGAACCACAACTAATATGGGAGCTGTAAAGAGCAGGGGCAAAGCAAGGTGGGAGGCGTTGAATGGGAAAGGCACCTGCAAGGGAGGGCAATGGAATTTGGAAGGCAGTGAGGAAAAGGGGTGATTTACTGTCAAACCCGGCCACAACCTGCTTGGTTTTGCTTTTGAATAGCAGCACCCAGGGGTGGGGGTGGCAGGGTGGCAGAGGAGGTTCATGTGTCACCTCCGTAATGGGGATGCTTCTAGGGAGAGGCAAAACAATCGCGCAGCGCAGGTGGGTTGCTGAGCTGGGTCAGAGCCAGGCTGCACCATGGGCATGGGCACAGAGCCTGAGCGAAGGGAACACGGTGCCAGGGAGCATGGTGGGACGTGGGCAGGTCTCTGAGGATGACACGGACCTCCCAGTGAGGACCTGATACACCAAAAAGGCTGAGAGATGGAGAGAGAGTCACCAGGGTGTAGGAGACAGTGAAACTCTGAGTCCATGACAGTGCTGATGTGAATCAGGTGGGAGCAGCTCCCTCTTTTTGCCTATTAAAATGCCTGTCTCCTGCAACAGATCTGCTGAGCCATGTGGCTCCAAGTATCACCCTGCTAAGCCCAGGGTGCAGACTGGACTATTCTTGTCTGAGGCTGGTGGCCCCTTATTCCAGCCCAGCCCACGGGGGTTTGGACTCAGGGAGCACCTTGCACCGGAGCTGAGCACCCAGCCACCAGCCTGGGGACATGTGGCTGCCACAGGCGCAGACAC
>NW_009922228.1:7578-8754 GCF_000696875.1 Nestor notabilis | reverse complement strand
GCAGGGGATGGGATGGAACAGGTTGGGATGGAATGGTCCTGCCACACCGCAGCCTGACCTTGGAATGGGATGTCCCAGTACCACAGAGCCCCCGATGATGCCACATCCCCCGGGCAGGTCCCCCCTCAGCCCTCCTGGCTGTGCCTGGGGAGACTTCTGCACCCAAGAGCCACTGGGGAGGCAGCAATCTCGTACACCCTGTTCCCCAGGAGACTCCTTGGCGCCTCCTAATAGGACTTTAATTATACATTTACCGTCACCATTTTTCCCTCCCTCTCTCTCAAGTTCAGCTTCCCCAGAGATGTAAATACCCGGCGCATGCTGCGGGGATTGTCAGCTCTACTAATGACCACCTACAAGCGTGCTGGGGAGGGAGGAAGGACAGTGGCGTGGGGACATAGTAGGTGACACCACCCTGACTGCCTTGGCAGTGGCCCCCCGGCTTGGCAGGGGTGTCCCTTGGGTGGGTGGCTCTGCCTCCAGCTCTGCAGGAAAGGAACACTCTGGGAGCCAGGGAGATGGTTGTCACAGGTCAGAAGAGGAGGGCTGAGGTCCTACAAGGGGATCAGGATGAGGCATTGTTCCTATGGTGACTTTGTGCAGCAGGATGATGCTGCCAAGTGGCTGGTAGCCCCAGGCATTGGAGGGAGGTGGCCGCCAGACACCTCGGGTGGATCAGAGCTCCACATCTCACACCGATAGCTCTGCCAGCATCTAACCTTGTGGCATCCATGCCAGAGGCATCCCGCCTGCCTCAGTCAGTGTCTGATGCCCACGGTGCCTTCAGGTTGCTTTTCAAAGCTGCCTGGCTTTCCCTTGGAGCCCTCTGCAGAGACAAGTGTGATTTGGCAGGGACCAAATCCTCCTTTAGAGAGGGGGGAGGCTGGGCTGAGACAAGCACTGCCTTGGACCACTCTGCTCCATGAGCAGGTATCAGGGGCTCAGTGCTTTAAAGTGAAGCAGAGGGTTGGCTTCTGCTCTTTCCTGCTTCTGAGTAAGCCCCTGACTCCTCCATTCAGGCAAAAACTCACAGTGAGGATTTTGCTTAAGTTGAGCCTGGGAATGTGGCCCTAGAGGCTTAAATAATTCTTTGTACGTGGTACACACAGAGAACAAAAGCAACCCAAACCAGAAACAGCAATGTAAGACCACTAATTTTCTCTCTGTTAATGAGCA
>NW_009922228.1:363-7568 GCF_000696875.1 Nestor notabilis | reverse complement strand
CGGATTATAAGTCTTTTTAACATGTCTCCAAACCCTCATGTCCCAGCTGGGGACAGCAAGTGACCACACACTGCTGAGCCTCTCTGCGTCCCCTGGCAGCCTCGGCATCATGAGGGGCAGGTGGAAGCCTTCCCTGGGAATCCCACATGGATACCTGGGACTATCTCTTCTAGATTGAGGACTTTCAGATGATACCTTTTTTTCAAGCCTTGACCTGATTCTGCTCCCTCTGAAATTCATTGTTGGCTGCAAAGGAGCCAACAGTGGAGCCAGAAGCCAGGCCTGGGGCTGCTGACATGGTGGGTTTCATCAGAGCTAAAACACAGAGCTGGAATAGGGAGATAGTGGTGGATCTGGCGCAGGGATCTTCTCCCTGCTCCCCTAACGCTGTGCCTGGACCAAGGAACAAGCTGGGAATCTTCATCCCCCCAAGTGCACACACAGTCTGTCAGCAAACCTACAGGAGGAAGTCACTGGGATGAGCTGGAAAACACCCATTTCTCCAGAGACGTTGAAGATTTTCCAGTTAAAATTTTTCCCATTTAAAAATTCCTGAAATATGGGGGTTTTTCAGAGTCTTAAACACCAAAAAGAAAAGGACATTTTGGGATGCTGCTTTCTGCTAAAGCACTGAGGGATGTTGTGCATGTGTTGGGGGTTTGGGATTTCACCAAATGTGGAAAATGTCAACAGAATGTGTATTTTTCTCTCCAAGTGTTTGAAAACTGTCTGTTCCATCAGTAAAACATCACAGTGATTTCCTCCCTCCTCCTTCTTCTGTACACCTGCTCATGGACTTTTGCCACAGGACTCTGATGTGGTTCCTTGCGAGCCACACGTGGCTCACCCACAGCATCCCCTATAGCCACAAAAGGCATCATGAGCTTGGTCTGACACAGGGTTTCACCAAAAGCACTTCCTGATGAATATTAATGATTAAATCACATCTATTTTTGGCAGAGAGGAGGTGCAGGGTAGGGCTGGGCTCCCCCTGCCGCTGAGGATCCCTCTTTGCCAACTGGAGTGCAGAATTCCCATCGCTCAGGCCCCACAACCTGGGCAGCAAAGCAATTTTCTGTCATCAGCGAGGCGAAGGTGCTCATGAACAAGAACGGAACGTGCAGTCAGCTGCAAGCTCAAGCCCTTCCTGTCGGCTCTTTAAAGGCTTGGCAAATTCCTCCCCCAGCCTGCGAGCCCCAACAGGTCCCCGCGGCACAAGACAGGCACCATCACCAGATGCAGAGGATGTGGGGTTGTCCATGCTTTCGCCTTCCCGTGCATGTGTCCACCTGCAAATGCAGCTTCTAGTGCTTGGGAAAGGCTGGGGGGGTGGCCTGGGGGATCCCACATGATCCTAAATGGAGGATCAGAGAATCCCAGACTGGTTTGTGTTGGAAGGGACCTTGAAGCTCATCCAGCTCCAACCCCTGCCCCGGGCAGGGACACCTTCCACTAGAGCAGGTTGCTCCAAGCCCCTGTGTCCAACCTGGCCTTGAACACTGCCAGGGATGGGGCAGCCACAGCTTCTCTGGGCACCCTGTGCCAGCGCCTCAGCACCCTCACAGGGAAGAGCTTCTGCCTCAGAGCTCATCTCAATCTCCCCTCTGGCAGGTTAAAGCCATTCCCCTTGTCCTGTCCCTCCATCCCTTGTCCAAAGCCCCTCTCCAGGTTTCCTGGAGCCCCTTTAGGCCCTGGAGCTGCTCTAAGGTGTCCCCTTGAGGAGCCTTCTCTTCTCCAGCTGCCCCAGCCCAGCTCTCTCAGCCTGGCTCCAGAGCAGAGCTGCTCCAGCCCTCGCAGCAGCTCCAGGGCCTCCTCTGGCCTCGCTCCAGCAGCTCCAGAAAAAATCTATGGATTTTAAATCCCATCCATGTCAAAGCCCCTTTCCAGAGAAATAATGGCAATAGGCGCTACAGCCAGAGAGCTGGAGCGGGATGCTCAAGGGGAAGAACATGGGTTTTAATTCCTTCCACCAGATGAGGAGAGAGGTGGGAATGGAGCTGGTGCTGGTGGGACTCCAGCCTCCATGGCCAAGCACCGCTCAGGGGATGCTGATGTGCTCCAGGACCATCCTGCACATGGGTGCTCCAGGCATATAAACCTCTCCAAGCACCTAGGATGAGAGGTAGGAAACACCTTCATTGGGACCAGGCATGGCTGGAAGCATTATATCCCCTTCCCCACCCTGGTTTGCCACTGTGGCAGTTATTAAGTGGGTAAAATAGGTGCTGCCCATTTCAGTTGTTCATCAAGTTTCTTCTTTCAAGATGTGTGCCTGCAAGAAGTTGTTTTAAACCAAAATAATCAGGTTTATTGGATCAAATTCTCTGCTGAGAAGCCAGTACTTGATGATCTCTTTGTTTAAGTGCTGCATCTAACCATTACCAACTGCCTTGTTCTGTTGTTAAAGTTGCAAACCCTTAACAGGTCTCTCCAAAAGGAAACGAACAGCTTCCCAAATGAAGAGCCCGTGACAGGAAAAGACCATTTACACAAGGAAAAGTCCTCTGAAAATCATGTAGAAATCCTGGATAAGATCTTAGTTGGTGGTGTTGGAAGGCTCACCCTGAGGGCAAAATCGATCTCCAGACTTATCTACAACACTCAATCCAAACCAATACTGGTCATTATTTAAATGCACGATGAATTCAAGTTATCGAAAGAAAAACTAAGAATCCAGATCAGTAGCTCCCATTAACTGCTCCACTTACTACACAGTTTTTTATCAGAAACAGTCAATTTTACACCACCCCAGCAAAGAGGGGGCAGAAGAGGAAGAGCATCACGGTAGAAAACACAAGTGAAATTCCAGCCTGGTGCCAATCCACAGCCAAAGCCCAAGTGAGAGTTTCATGTGGACAGAAAGAAATGGCATGTCACTCAGTTTTTAATACATTTTGGAACACCCCAAAGGATTTTCTGGGTTTGTAAACAGCAAATCAGATGCTTTCACTGATTAGCTCTGCCCCTTGCTGGCTCGGGCAGAGCTTTATTAGTGACCACTGAAGGGAAGAGGAAGGGTTTTGGGCTGTGACATGTCACCATCTCTGCAGGACAGGGCTCAGCTCACTTCCAGCTGCACTTCTTTCCAGCTCTCTGCATTCAGGTTGATGGGAAACGAATGAGGGTTAAAAAGCCTCTTTAACTGTTGCTCTTGTCAAATTAGCAGGGCAAGGCGCTGAGGCTGGGGCTAATGAATGGAATAATTGATTAAATATGTCAGATTTCTGCTGAGCAGGTTCACACGTTCCCCAAAGGTTTCCAGATGGGGCATAATTACCCCCAAACTGGCTTCCAGAGCCAGGGCACAAGGGGAGGAACAGTGACACGGGGAATTTAGACAGCAGAAAATTGGTCCCACAATTAATCCCAGGCATTTAATAAACTCACCAAAGAATGGCAGGGATGGGGAGAGACCCTGTGAGGTTTGGCCCTTGCTGGTTTTGGTCAGGAACAGCTGGTGATGCTGATGTAAGTTTTCACCTCTGTGCATTGATGGGGAAGCAAAGGTGGCACCAGTTTTGCTTCTCTCCAAACAAGATGGCACAAAGGGGAACTTTCTCCTCTCCTCTGCTTCCTCATTCATCTGTCTCAGTAGGGTTCAAGGGCTGAATCATAGAATCCCAGCCTGATTTGGGTTGGGAGGGACTCTAAAGCTCCTCCAGCTCCAACCCCTGCCCTGGGCAGGGACACCTTCCACTGGAGCAGGTTGCTCCAAGCCCCTGTGTCCAACCTGGCCTTGAACACTGCCAGGGATGGGGCAGCCACAGCTTCTCTGGGCACCCTGTGCCAGCGCCTCAGCACCCTCCCAGGGAAGAGCTTCTGCCTAAGAGCTCATCTCAGTCTCCCCTCTGGCAGGTTAAAGCCATTCCCCTTGTCCTCATGATGTAAATCAGGGGGTGGTCTATATGTCCCTCAGTGGATCACTGCTAATGTACGTCAGGGTCCTTTTATTTCTTTGATTTCCAGCTGACAATCCCCAGTCCTTGTGAAAATTAAACCCAGAGCAGCCCGGTGTCCTGGGGAATATTTTAAGTTCTAAAACAAACTATTTGCTTTATCGAGGTGGGATAAAGTGGGGAGGGCAGGGAGGTGATTACTTGTTTTAAGGATTTTAATGTCTGTATTATTTCAACTCGACTAAAACCGGTGATGAATCAGGTCACAGATCCTGGACGACGCAGTGGCTCTGAGCACAGCTGTGCTTGAGGAGGGGAGATGCTGATGTGATGGCACCAGGGTGAGCTATAACCAAGAAACCCCACCGAGCCCAGGCCAGGGAGCTGGGCTTCAACCAGGCTTCCTGCTGGAGCTGCAGCATTTGGGACAAACCTTTTTGAGCATCCTTTTTGCAGAAACCCCTTTTCGAATCCTTCCTGGAGATGCTGGAGCTCTGCAAAGTTAAAGGGAAGGAAAGAATATTGATGTGAACTTTCTCTTCCTTTGTGTCCCTCTAAAACCACCCTGCTGAAGCCAGATCCAAGAGCCCACCATGACAGCCACATCTCTGTCACCTCCTGTGGTTTTGCCCCCTTGGCCACCTCTGCACCTTCAAGTCACCTCCCCATCAGTAGCTCCTGTCTTGCCTTGCTCATGCTGTGATTCATACCATGGAGAAAAAGGTCCTGGATGCCCCGGGGGTGTCTGAAACCACCCAGGGGACAAATCCTGCTCCCAGTCACGTTGGTGCTCCCCTACAGGGCAGGATTGGGCCCTTGGTGTGTAATGGAGCAAAGCCTTTCCCCTGCACTGTTACCTTCTCTGGTAGGTCTCCAGCTCCTGCCCAGGGGATGCTCCCAGCAACCCCTCATCCTGCCCTTTTCCCCAGGGATGGCTTTTGCTCCTGCCAACCAGCGAAAATCCCCAGGGGAGAAGCACTGGGAGCAGCGAGCACCGCACACACCAGCACCCCAATCCCTGAGCTCCCGCGAGATTCCTGACAGACTGGAGATAGCGCGGATGTTCGTTAGTGTGGCAGCGGTGGCGTGTGGGAGGGCAGACGCCAGGCTGTCTGCTCCCACTTTGTTGGGCTTGTTATTAACTTCTCCTTGGGCTGCCATTAACACAGAATTCCTGTACTTGGCTTCAGGCTTTCCCCGCGCTGGCTCTATCTCCAGCATGTAATTACAGCTGTTGGGATCTCCCTTTATCTTGGAGGATCTTGTAGGTTTGTTACCTGGCACATGCTTTCCTGCACCCCCCAACACACCCTTCCCTGCACCCCTTCCTGCTTTCATCCGCCTCGCCAGTGCTGGCAATCTGGCAGGGAAAGATCCGGAGCTTCCATCGCCCCAGCTTTGCATTGGTGAAGCTGCATCCCAAGCTCCTGTTGCTACATCCAGAGCATCGCCGGGCAGGTGAATGGATCCCGCATGTCCCAGCTGGCAGCTCCCTGCCACCATGTGGGTCTCGTCATGTGTCAGCACCTTCCAGCCCTGAGACGGCAACTTTGAGTTGGCTTCAAGCGTGGCCTTGATTTATTTGTTTAATTTAATATGAATTGACTCGATGTATTTACTTTGGCAGTGGGCTTCCCCCCAGCCCCAAACCCTGCTCAGACTGCATGTTCCTTCCCTACCAGCCCAAACTGATGCAAACATGAGGGCTGGGACCTGACCCCGTGCCTGGGTGGCACCAACTCCTGCTCTTGAGCTGCCAAAGCCACTGGGAACCAGCCCCCCACGTGAGCGGTGCCTGGGAGCTGGGAGGTTTTATACAGCCTGGAGGTTTGGTGCCAGTTTCTTACCCTGTCTCCCAAGGGAATGCAGAGCAGGTAGTGCTGTCCCTGCACCCACCACGGTGGGCTCCAAGATAGGCTGTTCCCTTGGCATAGGGATGCTGAGGCTGACACCTTCAGACCCCAGACCCAAAACTCTGCCTGTGCGAGGCTGGTATGGAGCTGGGGAGCGGGAGGAGGAGGAGGAGAAGGAGGAGATGAGCTGCCTCTCATCTGGTGTCACAGCTGCCTCACTGCTTGCCATGGGCTGCCCCAGGCCATGGGACCGGCTCGAAGATTCCCAAATAGGGGTATCTACTCACTCTCTAGCCCCAGAGTATGGTGGGGTGGGATCCCCTGGCGTCACTGATGGTACAGAGCTGTGACACCTTGCCCAAGGAGAGGGAATTTGACCTTGACAATCCTCCTTCTTGCCAGAAGTCAAAAATTGCCCCAAACCACCCACAGGGACACCAGCACCCGACATGAGGACCCTGGCTCCTCTGGTATGTGGTGGATATTTTGGGATACTTATATTTGCATTTATTGTATTTATTACACCCATCACGTAGCAGAGGGGTGGGAGAGCACAGGGGGCTGGGAGCATTTCAACCCCAGTGTCAGCATCTCCCTCCCTCCCTCAGCACCGGGATGAGGAGCACCGGAGGGAGCAGAGGTGCCAGTAGCTCATCCCAGCAAGCCGGCACCCGTCCTGGAGCCGGGGAGAGCTGAGTCACCCCGGCAGGGAAAGTGAGGAGCCGGGATAAAAGCAGATCAGCGGAGGTTTCCTTTGATACTCCAGCAGCCGCGCTTCGCCCTTGGTGCCGGCCAAGCAGGGCTCCCTGGGGATGCCTCGGCCAGCCAGGGCAGGGCTGGAGAACATCTGAGTTTCTCCCTTGTGCCTCTATTTGATGCTTTGCCCCTGCTTTTGCCCGGGTACAGTTGGGGAGTTTTCACTTTGGCCCCTGGAGTTTGGTGGCCGGAGCACTTTGGGCTTCTCCCCATGCCCAAATTTAGGGTTCACATAGGATTTTGAGTCCATGCTGTCCCTGAGGACAGTCCCAGGTACACTGGTGCTTTGCCCGGCTCCATGCTGGGATGGAGGGACATGGGGATCCCAGCCTGCGCCCAGCAACAAGGGGCCAGTCTGTGGGTCTGGCTGTGCTGGAAATGATCCTCATGGTGTCGTGAGACAAGGATTAGGGAGGTTGGGATGGAGAGAGAGAGCAGAAGTCATCAGCTACGGAGGGTCAGAGGAAGGATTGTTTATTGGGAGTGTGGGGCAGGACATGAGCTCCGAGTGTCCTGGGGTTAGCCCAGAGCTCAGCTATTAATATTGGGGCTCCTGGCCACTGGTTGGCGTGACTCAGCCGTGGTACGACGGCCAGATGGAAACATGTTTTGAAGATGGTTTAATCTCCAGGGAGGGTGGGGACAGGGGACCCTCCCTGTCAGCATCCCCATACGCCTGTCATCCTGCTCCCTCGGGGCT
>NW_009922228.1:0-204 GCF_000696875.1 Nestor notabilis | reverse complement strand
ATCTGGGGCGGGAGGAGGGGCAAATCGTCCCTGCCAGCACCATCCAGGCTCTGGCTGGCGGGTGGTGATGGCAAAAGCAGCCCGATGTGGGGGTTTTGCTCCGGTTGGCAGCCGTGGTGGAGGCCACGGGACTCCTCGGGGCCTCACGCACCCCGCTAGGGTCAGGGCTCCCCGGGGCGCTGGGAGGGAGCAGCCGGGCAGGTC
>NW_009922227.1:0-58091 GCF_000696875.1 Nestor notabilis | reverse complement strand
AACCCTAGCTATTCTATGATTCTATGAAATTTAGAAACCGGATCTATATCCATCACTACTGTGTTATTTAGAGATAACTGAGAAGCTTGAATACCATGTTGCTTACCACTAACACCTACAGGTATATTTCACATGAGTTCACATCTGATTACATTGGAGCATAAAGCTTTGCAGGTGCATAGTGGCTGATTTCCACAGGAATTTACTTCTGTGTCAGCAGTATATGTTTTGCAGTGGAAAGACCTGGTTCATTCTAATACGTACTGTCAAACTTCATATGATAGTATTTCATCAAATACTCTTGAGATTTTGTTTAACCAAGTTGTGCATTTATTTCAGAGGACACATGTGCTTTGTAAGCACAAAACAAATGAAGATGCTGTATGTAGTAGGAAGTAATCCTGAGTAGAGTAAAAAGTGAAGCCATGCAGACTCACTTGAAATGGCAATAGGAAATACAGCCTTATGCCTGCTGCAGCCATTCTGCAGGGTTGGATTTTAGGTTTTTTTTGCTTTTCTCCCAGCCCTCTCCAGCACAGACCCAGCTATAACCTGACTGTGAGAACATCCTGCTCCTAGCATTATTACAGACAAGTTTCATTAGACACAGTAACTACAGCATGTCTTTTCTGTGACTCTGGGCAAGGTTTTTTGCCAAGAATATCTGTATAGCATTTGGTGTGCCTGTGTCTATGAGTATGTTTTGTTCTCAGTCTTCCCTCATTTTAACAGAAACCAGTTTAATAGAGCTACAAATAATGGGCATCTGGGCTGTCAGCTCGAACTTGCACTAGCAGATTTTGCTGTGCTGCATCTGCTTGCCTGGATTTAAGCAGGAGATAATAATTTTGTCTATAAGCACTGCAAGCCATAAGAAAGATAGTTTTTTTTTATATTAGTAATGTGGTACAAAAAGCAAGTGATCATTGTTAAATGTTCCCATGCATTGTTGGTTGCCCTAGACTTGGAGCTATTTTAGTAGTAGTGGCAATGGATTTTGTATGGTTGTCTTCTTATCACCTTGGCTTTTCTGTGGGGTGTTGTTGAGTGACTTTTGATGTTGATGTTCTCTAATGAGCTATGTGGCACTCAACTGCTGAAGCTATAACTTGTGGTGGATACAGCCATATGCATCTGGCTCTCGTATGATCATTGAGAGCTCTGAATGTATAGCTTTGTGTCTGCTCCTTTCCTTCTAAAATTTTGGGAGTCTGTATTACTTCAAATGTCATGTGTCCAAGGATATATTTTAGTAGCATGCACTTCAGAGCTTTTTTAATAATGTTTTCTCTTTCTGCGGTATTCCAAAGGAGAATCATCCTTAAAAAGAGATAGACTTCATTCAGAAGTGCAATGTAATAAATTATGATATATATATATAAAAATAGCCAGATTTTCTTCTTCCTAAAACATATCTGCTTTTTGCTGCATTAGTCCAAGACTGTTTCTGTGATACACTCAAAGTGGGCATCCATAGGGAACAGTTTATGGTAAGCAGGTAAGCAAGCAACATCACTGACAACAGTGTCAGGAAACAGAACTTGTCCTTCGGGACGTACTTATCATATAAGTACACTTCAGCTACACTTTAAGATGGAAAATAATTTCAAGAGACAAGGACAGCCATCCCAGGGTATCATATAAGTCAGGCATGAGAGCAGCAGCATAAGGAATCTCAAATCTAAACACTCCCTGCATACCGTTTAAATAGCTTGTATTTACAGCTCTGCCATATCACTTAAAACTGACCTCTTTTGCCCTAAACTTTCTCATCTTGAATGCAACAACATTCAGTTGTGATATGCAGAGTAATGAAACAGGTAGTCTCTGGTGATGCTAGCTGTTGTTGCACAGCAAGCACAGTTTATATCTGATGTGTTCTGTGTCGTGCTCAGTTACTGGCAGATAGATTGGGATGTCTGTAGTCTCAGGTTTTTTCCATCTCTCTAGTACTTCCCTGTTCATAGGCAAGGAAGCATTCTGAAAATATTAAAAAGGTGTAACACTGCTGGCTTTGTACAACCCTAGGATGAGACCAGAGGTCTCGCATGTTCATGATAACTGTAATAGGGTGCAAAGTAGAGGGTAATTGAGGGAGACTTGCACCAGCTTGTATCTAGGTGCAGCAGAACCAGGCTGGCATTCCACAATGCTTGCTTGCTGGCAAGTTTTCAGCTGGTAAATCCACCCTGCTATAGGAGTTTTTTGGTTTCGGTCTTCCAAACCTGTAGCCTGGGTATCTCTGCAACAAATGCCATTTGATAGAGTGGAGAAGCTATTACAACTGGAACACAGTCTGTTTTGCTTTGAGTGATACCTAAAATGTTTGTCTTCCTGGCTCAAATAGTTGCAGTTGGAGTGACAACTGTTCTTCCTAGTCACTCCCAGGGAGTTAGAAAAAAAGCTGATTCTCACATACCTCTGGTACACTTAGATTCTCATGCTTTTATTTCTCCTTCACCTCCCTAGTGACATTTCTCCTGTACGCTCCGCTTTGACTACTCAGCCACTTCTCTTGTTTTAGCATGTCATTTCTTCTTGCTATTTTCTTGTTCAGCTCGTCACCAGCAGCTTAACAGGCCTTGCCCCAGCCTATCCCTTGTCTGGCTGATACCAGTAGGAAATCTGACATTTTGCTTACTGAGGTTCATCTTCTGTCCTAGGCTTCTAGGCAATAGAGTTTTTATTGAACTGTGCCCGTATTACAGGTATTAGCATACTTTTTGCTCATCTTCAAAGGCATTTCTTGTGCAAACAAAAGATGGCCAAGAGCACTGCATGTTCATGGAGGGCTTCAGCAGCACCTGCCTATGCATGACACTTTTGATAAGTCTTGGCTTTCTATTTGCAGTAGGAGAACAAACACATCCTAATTTGTTATCAGTGAGTCACTGTGTGAGAGATGAGTTTCAAAGCATTCCTCTACGCCACAGGATAGTAATGTTCTCAGAAGTGTATTTTCACATACAGCTGTTAATGATTCAGTGCTTAGAGAGTCAACAAGCTATTTTAGTGCATTTTACATTGAGCCGTGGTGGCTGGCCATAGAAGAGGAAGGATAAACATGAAATTAGTGTTTACTGAATATACCTGCAGCTCCCAACAGTACGCTGGGCTTTGTTTTGCATGAAAACAACTGAAAATAAGTAATTTACCACTAGAATTTGGAGAAGAAAAATAAAAACTGTAGGATAGCAAAACAGTTTTTGTAAGTTGCGATGGAGGCCAAACAACCTCAGTCAAACAAATGAATTGCATGTAACCCCAGAGGAAAACGAATTTCCTCCAGGTAACAAGGTTTGTAACTCATGAGTAGGGTGGAGCAACTTTTATGATTCTCTGCCACTGACACAGCACTGTAAACCACATTTACCAAAAATTATATTGCAGCTTCATGTTTCAAAATGCTGCATGTTTACAGGAAAAACACCTGTGTGTCTGTGTAGCAGCCACTCAGTATGAGCCTTCAGCTCATTTAGACACAACCTGGGCTAGCTTTAATTTGTAATGTAACAGCGCATGTTGGTTGCACAGCCTACCCAGAGAGACTGCGGTCACACCGCTGCGGCTTGCACGTGTATGTAAGGTGTCTGTACCCTCAGTTTGCCTGAAAGGCTGTAGGGATCTGAGCATGTCTCAGGCAAGCACTGGACGGCTTCCCGCCTGAAATCACAGCTGTTGTGGCTGGCTCTGATGGAGATGGATAGGGGCCAGGATTAGGAAATCAGTCTAGATTTGTACACTTATCTTCTCCATTAATAGAAAGTTAAATAGTATATTTTCAGCTTCTGTTATAAACAGGATGGATAGTGACCTTGCAAATAGTGTTGCTAAAAACAAGTAAAAACATGCAAAATCACTTGCTGAAAACAGCTAGAAATATTTTCAGTTTTCTTAAAAAAACTAAAGATTTCAATGAATTGAACTAAAGTTTCTTCTTAGGAATTTCAGGGTGTATGCATGGAGTGAGTTTTTGTACCAGTAAAACTGGTAACAGGCAGTTCTATGTGGTTGTTGCGGGGGTCATGTATTACACTACATATGTTATTATCTTGAAAATGAAGAGTTGAGCCAATCATTTGCCAGTTCATTTTTTTTGAGGGAAGGTATTTTCGGCACTGTTGATTTTCAGTATAAACTTTAGTCAAGATCTAATGTGGGTCAGGATCTATGGTGAGTAAAGATAAGCTTGTACTTGTGCTGAAGAGAGACCACAAACATTTGAGAAACATTTCTACTGGTAAAAAAGACCTTCCGTATGTTACAGACTGTTCAGAGTTTTAATACTATCAGCCTGAAAATACAATAATAATCTGATTATATAGGATGCTATCAGTGGAAATCTTTGAGAGTTTATTGAAAAAAATAAGCCAAAACCAGTTGGAACTAGCTGTCTGTGTTCCCTTTTGTTTTGTAGTTTTCCCATTGTATTAGCTTCTGAGATTTTTCATCCCCAGCTACCATGTGCAATAGCATTAGTCAATGCTACGATTCATTGACTGACTAAACTCACCAACGGAAGTAATTCTCCAGATTTCAGATGATCTCTTTTTTTCTGGGAGGGTGTTACACCATAACAGTCAATCAATATGGTAAAGACTTCTGCCTTATCTAGCACTCCTGATTGAACAAAGATCAAGACAGGCTTCTGTGTGAAAGTACTATCTAGGGAAATGCTACTGCGTACAGCTTTAGAGCAGATCCACTTGTGGCAAAAAGTCATTCCTGGAGGGTAAGGAAACCTGCTCTGTGAATAAGTGGAAGATTTCCCGGTTTTCTGATAATGACATTAAAGATTGTGTTTTAATGTAGTGTATCAAAGAACAGTATTTAGATTAACTATGTAAACACTTCTCTTCAATAAAGCCCAAAGTGCTCCACAGAGCACTTTCTACTTGCAGTAGAAGTGCTCAGCTGATGGGTAAACATGGCTGGGTAAACTACATTGTCCAATGTCAATACATTTTTAGATCTTACAGTGAAAATGTGTCTTCTTTCATAGGCCTGTTTTACATTTGCTGAACCATGTTTCTTCCAGCCTGGAACATAGTTTTTTGTTTTTTAGTAACTATCATGAACATGACTTGAAAAACCCCTTGAAGAAAGCTGGTGACAGCAGGTAGGATGAGTACTCTGTCTCCGGGAAATACAGAAAGTATGCATATGTCATTTTAATGGCTGTATCTTCACTCCAGGTTTAGATGATGAGGTTGGTGCCTCACTATGAGAATCCAGGCTAGCCTCATATGCATATGGGTAGCTGTAAGGCAGAGTCAATTTGAGTTAAAGTCTTCATGGGTACTGCAAGTCTTGTGAGCACTGGAAGGTACTTTGGGAGCACACTCCTAGTTTTTTTATGCTGTGGCAAACTGAAGTGCTTCAGTTATTTTCCATTATGTTGCAGAACAGTCATCAGTTCTTCTGGACATAGGTTGAGAATAGCAGGGTGGAAGGAAGCCGTAAGTTCAGGGACTATATCGGGGGAATAGATCCTTCTTTGCATGGAGTAGAAAGAAGATACGTCTGAGAAATAATGTGGAAAGGATTAGTGGGCAATAGATACTTTTCTGGGTCCATGTGGCTATTGGGCCATACCACTAAATCCCTCAGGAGTTAATAGTCCTGCCCTCATGAAAATGTGCTTGAACCTTTCAGAGTTAAACCTCATGAGTTCTGTCTGAATTGTTTTCCTTAGATTTTCTTGCAGAGTGATGATAATTTGGTTTGTGGGGTCTTTTATTTGGAAATCAATAAAGCTGAGTTTCTTAGGGAGTTACAGGTAATACTCTGACATTTCCCTGACACTTTATTTCCTGTTGTGGATGTTGGCAGGTCTTGGATGGCACAGATTTACTGCAGTGACTGGGTATGATAGCATCTCAGCCAGAAGATTTTGCGTAACAGCTGGGGGTTTTGGGTTGCCTCCAATGTGCTCCGATGTGTTCAGAAATGTCTTGGTTTGCTTAAGTTGCTATACATACTGGGAAGCAAGTACATAGGTATGGTGTTGGGCATTAAGGACTTAATCTAGAAAATCTAAATGGAGGAAAATACAATAGGAAAAAGAAAATAGGAAAATCTGATTTATGTTCCTTTAAAGAAAGGGACGTGTTCCCTTTCATAAAGGAGGTTCAAACTAACGAGCCTAAACAATATGTTTTGTATTTAGAAATCTTTCTGAGACAACAGTGATGATGATGATGATTACTGGTTTTATTACTACTGTTATTTGCAAGATTATATTCTTTGAAGTGTAGTTGCTCTGGGAAGGCAGGGTAACTCAACGTTGCTGATGTGGAGGGCAACATGAGTTGCAGCCAAGGTGTCAGAAACAGAGCTGTCCTGTGGCATGGCTGCTCTCTTGTTGCACATGTGCTGCAGGTGGACACTAGAAATACTGAAGAGCATACTTTAAATATATTTTCAAAGGGGAAAAAAATAATTTGGCTCTTTTGTCTCTTTGTTGAATAAAGGCACCTTAGCTGAGATAAGTTTAGAAATAGGAAGTCTAGGCTTCTTTTCCTGGAGAAGTAACTGGAAACAGCTGCTGAGGCTGTAGCATTATAAGCAATGAGAAGAAGCTGAAGAACAAGGAAAGAAGGCTTCCAGTCTTAACTTGAAACTTTTTCGATACTTTTTGCACCTATTTACATTTTGCATACCTGGAAGTTCTGTTTGGGTTTTTTTGTTTGTTTTACTTTTTATACCTGTAAGGTCCTCATGGAGAAGCTAATGAAGTATGGGGTGGGCGAGCAGAGCTGAGGTGAAGATTGAAAACTGATTGAATGGTTGGGCCCAGCCCAGAGCATGGTGATTACTGGATCGAAGCCTGATTGGAGGCCAGTCCCTAGTGGTTTATTCCAGGGGTCAACACTAGGTCCTATCCTCTTCAACATCCTTATTAATGATCTGAATGATGGGGTAGAGTATGCTGTCAGGAAATGTGATGATGACACAAAACTGAGAGGAGTGACTTATGCATGGGGCGGCCTCCAGTGGTACCTCAACAGGCTGGAGAAATGGGCTGACAGAAATGTCATGAAGTTCAACAAGGAGAAGTGCACCAGGGGAGGAACAACCTTGTGACAGAACATATGCTGGGGGCTGCCTAGTTGGAAAGCAGCTCAGCAGGAAAGGACCTGCAGGTCCTGGTGGATACAAAGTTGAATGTGGGCCAGAAACGTGCCTTTGCAGCAAAGGTGACTAGTGGTATTCTGGGCTGCATTAGGAGGAGTGTTGCCAGCAGGTCAAGTGAGGTGATCCTTCCCATCTGTTCAGCACTGTGGAAACCTGGATTTCTGTGTCCAGTTGTGGCCTCCCCAGTAGAAAAGAGGTACGGGCATACTGGAGAGAGCTCAATGAAGATGGTGAAGTGACTGGAACATCTTTGCTGTGAGGAAAGTCTGTAAGAGCTGGGACTGTTCGGCTGGGAGAAAAGAAGGCTCAAGGGTGATCTTATATAAATGAATACAAATACCTGAAGGGAAAGTTCAAAGAGGACACAGCCAGGATCTTTTCAGTGGTGCCCCATGACAAAACCAGAGGCAACAGGCATGGACTGAAATATAGGAGGTTCCCTCTGAACATCAGGAAACACTTTTTCACTGTGAGCATGGCTGGAAGTCTCCATCCTTGGAAATATTCAAAAGCGTTTTGGTCATGGTCCTGGGCAAGTGTCTCTAGATGGCTCTGTTTGAGCAGAGGTGCTGGACCAGATGACCTCCAGAGGTCCCACCCAACCTCAACCAGCCTGTGATTCTGAGGTAACTTCACATTTTTACTGAAAGCTGAAAAAAGCCCTACTGCAGTGGCCTTTCAGAGAGATCTCCACCCACAATGAGAACATGGGAATTTCTGGTACTCTTCAAGGTAAGAATTGCAGAGAATATTCACATGTATGTGTATGGCTGAATCCATTTATGTGCACGTATATATTGAAATCTCTGCACACTTATTCAGAAGAAGACATGAGAATTTGTTCTAAGTCCCGTTAGATGAAGGATCTCTTAATTGTTGCTAACAGGATATGGAGCACGTGTTCCTTACTGGTATTTTTGGGGCTTAATTATCATGTAGCTAAGGTTTTCTAGTGCTCATGGCTGCGAGATTTCATAGGAAACAGGTAAGTTAAGGTGCAGTGCACTCTGATGCAGTTTGAGAAGGGGTCAGTTCATCATTTCCTACGTTTTTTAAGTAATTCACATTTGAAGACTTACTGTCTTTGGTGTGTGCTGTTTTACACATGGTTGTTATCCTGAGGAGGCTTTAGCAAAACAGTTCTGCTCCGTTTAATCACTTTTGGCAGATCATTCTGCAAATGAACGTCCTTGACTGAAAGTACCGTCTTGCAGCTGTTTAGCCAAAGTGACTTGAGTTCACTTAAGGCCATAAGACAGAGTTGACAGTAATTGGCATCACTGTTTAGTGCAGTCAGCAGGGCGGCAGACGAATGAATGGATGTAGACTTTTGAGTTGCTCTCAGCTCATCAGAATAGGTTCAGGCAAGTGATGAAACAGATGTAGATGTCTACACTGTCTGCTTTCCATCTGTTTAGGAAATAAAGGCCTCAGTTCTCCCAAGCCATGTGTCCCCAAGCTGACCTGCAGTTCATTTTCAGTGTTTATTACTGTTATCAGCTTGTTTCAAATGTCTTCTTCTCTCCTTCCCCATGTGCCAGGTGCTAGAGAAGTGTGTTCCCTACTTTAAACGTGTAAACATTTGTGGCAAGCAACCACAAAAATTTACAAGCTCTTAAGTAGGGGCTGGAGCTAGAAGACAAGATACTTGAAGACACATTCTGTGTGTCATGCCATGCTTCATAATATTACTGAGACCTTCTTTATCTCAGCAAAATCATCACCTGAGTACCCAAGTGTGAGGTGATAGCCAATTTTGTCATGTATTGTTATGACAGAGCAACAGTGAGAATCTGTAACAGAGCTGGGATAATGCCATTGTTTTTATAGCTTGCATCTACTCTACAGTGAGTAATTTTACATTACAGAGCCCTACAGTTTGGTGCCATCCTTAAGTGTCTGGTAGAAAAGTGACTCAATACAGGCAGCAAGAAAATGAGGAGCTTTTAGTACTGCTCATACTTGGAGCCATTACTTAAGTAGGAGTATACTCCCATAGCTGTAAACAAATTTGGAGCCTTCCCAGTAATCAGGAGATAAATGGTTATGGTTTTCCTGAATGTAAACTAATTTGTGATTGTTTAAATTCCTAAGTTCTTGTAAAGGGAAGCAAAGGCTACCTTGAGTGCTAGAAATGTAATGACAACTGTAAATACAAACATCCTTGTACCTGGATTTTTGAAGTTGTAACCAATATAGCAAAAATAAATATGTTTAGGAAAATTGTATTTATTCAATTTTTTTTGTCCCTTGGAGATATGCCTTGGAGACACAGTAAGGTCCAGGGCACAAACAATGCTAAAATCTGTCAGTATGCAGAACAAAGTCTGTTTACAAGTCTGTGTCAGTATACTGGTTTGCTTAGCATCTGCATGTGCAGTCGCATATTCAGCTTCACAGTACTTACTGTCAGCAAACCAGTTATTAACAGCTTCATGTATATCCTAGAAAACTTAAATGTAGCTATATGAATGCTTAATTTTAAGCTGTTGCTTACAGCTTTTCAAGCAGGGTGACTTGTAGAATTTTAAATATGTATACATACAGCTAGGCAATGCTAATCTAAGCTCTTGCTTTGTATAAGATTAGTTGAAGTTTAATTACTACAAGCAGGAGAAGTTGAAACACATGAATCTTTACTAGTTCCTATGTAGTCATTGCTTTGCATTTTAATTCTTGCAAGGCCTTTTGCAGAAGGATTTCTTTCCTAGCCAAGAATATTCTTGTGTGCCTAAGTGGAAACATGAGAAGATTTATACCAGTACCAGATTGCTCTCTAAATATAGTCTCTTCCAGTGTCTATTTTAAACTAAAAGTGTCAAACTGGAGAGTTATTAGGGCAGTAACTGTACTTTGTTTGAAAAAGATGAGAGAACTTTGCACAGTGAAGTTGTCATATATGGAAATAAGATGAGTGGTATGTGTGGTTTGGATCACCACATGTAGGTAGAAACCCAAAAGCTGTAACTGATGTTTGTTCTTATATGAAAAAGCACTCATGAGTTTGGAGTAGACTTTACAGCTGGTGGGTGTTCCGGTCAAAAATAGAGTTACATGATCAATCACGCCTTACTAGCAGAGGACTCCAATCTTTTCCTATGCTGGGTCATCTAGATCTTTTTCTGTTAGTCAGCCTTTCCATTGTCACGTACCTTTTGTGCTGTTTCTTTTTGTTATGCCATTTTGTGTTTTCTGTTAATTCTGCATCTAGAAGGGGACTTCACTGCTATGCCTCTAGTCAACCTGCAACTTAGTCCACTATTTTTAGAAGAAATGACCTAGCAACTCACTGCAAGATTGTGTGTGGCACCCATGTGTCAGCTTTGTTCGTTACTGAAGAGAGAAAGTGAGAAGAAAAGAAGAGCTATAGGTGAAACCCTGAGCAGTAGAAGTTTCAGAATAATTTCCATGGTTTGAAAATGTTCAAATGATTCTGTAGGAAGAGAAAAAAAAAATAAAACAAAACAACCAAACCTTAATTTTGAAACTTGCTGGAAAACGAAATTTTTGCCTGCTGGACATCTGCACTGGCTGAACCCCCTCTCTGAGGCCTTTTCTATTTTGGTTTCTAATTTCTAGTTTATTTAGCATGTGTATGACATGTATCATAGTGCAGTAAACTCTCTGAGAGGGAAGAGTGGCAGTCTGAAGGATCTTCATAGTAATGCATTGCTCTAACCTGATAGAAGAAGGCAGCCTTCAAGATCTTTTGGAGAGAGATGTTTACACGGTACCTGCACAGTGGGTCTGTACATTTTACTGGTGCATGGGAAATCTGCTCCAGGGTTTCCATTAGTGCTCCTAAACCATTGAGCTACTGACCTGCAAAGGCATGGATGAGTCTAGAGCGACAGAAATTTTCTCAAGTCACGAAGGCATTAGATAGATCACAATGAATCTCTTGAGAGAGGGATGCTGAAGGAGTCTAGGTCAAGAAGGAATTGATATGCACCATGGAATTTTTATACTTAACCTAGAGTTATGGCTCTGCTTTTTAAACACTTCAGCTCTTCCAACATTTTATGGAGGTGAATCGTCAAAAAACAAACCTTAATATTTTCCCAGAAAACCATGAGAATTATAAAAATTATTAAATACTGAGCCCTGTAACCCAACTCTTTCTGCTGCCCATCACCTGTAGCTGATAGTAACAGCCTTGTGTCAGCAACATGTCTGCAAGGACCCATAACCAAAATGCAGTAACCTGTGAGGGAGGATGGACCTTTTTATATATTGAAAAGCTGCAATAACATTGCCCCAGGACCTTTTCTTCTCCAGGCTGAAAAGCCCAACTCTTTCAACCTGTCTTCATACGAGAGGTGCTCCATCCCTCTGATCATCTTTATGGCTCTCCTCTGGACCCACTCCACAGGTCCATGTCTTCCTTGTTCTAGGAACTTCAGCATACAGTTGGCTTTCTGGGCTGCGAGTGTACATTGTCAGCTCATGTGCAACTTTTCCTCCACCAGTATCTCCCCAAGTCCTTCTCTGCAGGGCTGCTCTCAATCCAATCATCCCCCAGTCTGCACTGATACTGGGGATTGGCCCAAATCGGGTGCAGGACCTTGCACTTGGCCTTGAACTTCATGAGGTTCATGCAGGCCCTGTCCCCAACTGTGTCAAGGTCCTTCTGGGTGGCATCCTTTCCCTCAAGCAAATTAATGCCACCACTCAGCTTGGTGTCATCTGCAGACTTGCTGAAGGTGCACTCAATCTCTCTGCCTATGTCACTGATGAAGATATTAACCAAAATTGATCCCAGTACGGACCCTTGAGGAACACCGCTCATTACTGGTTTCCATTAGGACATTGAGCTCTTAATTGTAACTCTTTGTATGTGGACATCCAGCCATTTTCTTATCCATCATGTAGGCTACCCATTAAATCCCTATTTCTCTGCATCAAAGATTATTCCCAGGATCTGTGAGTTTTCTGAGGTTAACAAATGGCTGCTATTTTTTAATATAATAAATAATATCTGACTTATCTTGTGCAGGCCCTGAATTTTATTGAAGTTCATTTTTATGTTCAGCTATGCTACCAAGTTTCTTTCATAGCTGGCACAGAAATATACTGCAATAGGTCCGTCCGATGAGTACAGACCTGTTGTAGTATACTTGTAGTATACATAATTTGATTGCGGTGGAATTTTCTTTCTGTTTGTTTACACACTTCATTATTAGGATTACATCTGTTTGCATGATCTGTTGCCCAGGTTTCCACATGTTATAATTCTATGACAACACTTGTGCTAATACACAGTATGACCATATAGACAAACTAAAAGGAAAGCTTCAGCTGTCCTGGAGCAGAAAGTGTATTCCTCCTTTACAAGTAATGTTTACTAAAAGGCCACCCTGAGGCTGAATTCTGGCACTTAAATCTGAGCTGTTGTGGACGGGCATTCAAAAAGGTGAGGTGTGATTTTATCTGAAAATTTAAGCCATGATGCTACAATGGGAATCTCCTTCACCATTGCTGCTGCAGAAGAAATAAATGATAATGTTAACCAGCTGCTCTCAAAGTGTGGCCAGTTTGGTTTAGCTCAAGTTTGTTTTGATGTCAGGAACTCCAGAAGAAGGGTAAATATCTTCAAAAATTGGCCCACAGTTTCTTTTCAATAACAAAGACTTGCTAAACAATTTCATTGTCCTGTCATATGTCCATGTACACTTTTTCCCTGAAAAGAAAGGAAATTAAATATTCCCAGAAGGAAATGTGGAAGTGAGGGATTTTGGATGTCCTGGAGATTCAGCAGAGGAGTAAGGAAGGTAATGAGCCTGGCGGAAGACACTGCATTTATGGACTGTGCAGGTCACCAGCTGTCGCAAGCCTGCGCACTGTGTTGTGCAGGTGGGTGCCTGGTGGGGAATGTCTCCATGAGTTTTAACCATGAAAATTGCTCAGTAGGGAATGGCAATGTCTGCCTCACATCCTGCAACAGAGGACTCCTTTCCTTTCTAAATGAAGTTGCTTAATGCTTTTTATGACACATTTCCTCCCTGCCAAAGAGTGACATTAAATGCCAAGAGGTCTACATGAAGGTGGAGCAGGTTTCAGCAGCTGCCAGGCTTCTGCCTGTTGCTAATGAGTCCATCTGCAGGCTTCTTTGCCATATAGTTATTTTACATCATCTGGCAGCAGCCACAGGTTTTGCTTGGTATAAAAGGTAGCTTGTACTTACAGTTTCTCTCCAGTGATCCACTGGCAATTCCTCGGGCCATGATTAAACAAAGTTTTCAGTTGATACTGTTTGTTTTCGACTTTTGTATCTGATGCAGAAGTTAAGTCTTTGCATAATACTAAATTACTTATTGAGGGAGATACAAAGAAGTAACTACAGGTTTATTCTCCCATTAAATAGCTGAGCAGAGTTTGAGCTACTCAGTTAGGTCAGTTTTCAGTAGGGATCTGTGGGTTTGATTTTCTCCTGACTGGGCTTCATGTGGCACAGAGATGTAGAGGAGGAAAGCAGGTCTAACATTTGTTGTATGATTCCCCTGCTGGAATCAGTGTATATTCTCCTGAAACAGCTTGGTTCACGAGTCTGAGAACCGCAGGAAAGCAGAGCCATGTTCCTGCCCAGAGGGTTACAAGGGCACTTCTTGAGGCCAGTTTCCTGACTTTAATACTCTATACTTTGCCTTAAGAGTCAGAAGCATAAAAAAGAAACAATTCCTTTATTTGTAAATATAGAAGATATTGCAGACTTTGATTTATTTTTTTAAATGGATTTCTAGATAGCCAAGATAGAGGAAAAAAAAAGTAATCCTGTGGAAAAGGAAATAAACCAGAGCACTTTTAAAAGCAAGGAAATAACCATGTATATGAATGTCTCCTTGGTTGCTTTCCTTGTGTTGCATGCTGTATCCCTTGCTCTGTGTGCTTTTTTGATTCTTAAAAATTTGCAGAAAATGTAGTTACCTATTTGCATGTTGTACTAAATTAACACACACCCGTCATTATAATTTTTCCTTTTCAAATAAAAAAAAAACCAATCCAAACCAAATAGCAAAGTCTGGTTGCAGTGATCTTGTGAAATTACTTTTTTGCTAAATTATGAATGTGGATATTTTTATCCTTAGGTGATTGCTGTATACTACGTCGGCTTGAACCAGTTTCTTGGTAGTGTTAGATACCTGACTTTTAAAGGCTGGTGTGTGAGACCATGAGTTTTCCACCCTCAGAGCACCCACAGTTACAGGAATAGTGGCTCACTACTTTGGGTTATTTCAGTATCACACATTGAAAAGTTGTCTTCTTTTTTCTTCCCCCCAAGTTCCCAATGGTCATAAATATTTCCCTTGTTTTCCGAGATAAAACTTGGCAAGCATCTGCTCTTGTGGCCTAGTTTACTGTCAGCTTTTGAGATGGGGAGGAGGAACAGCAGCTCTGGGATTTTCAGCTTCTCTGTGCTATGGAAATGGGTCTTTCTCCTGCTCCACATTAAAGGGAGAGGCTGGGGACCATGTTCAGAAAGCTGAACTGATAACACATTCCATGGCAACTGTCTCTTGTGTATGAGTTGCAGTGCAGCTGTCAATGTTATGTGAGTAATAGCTTGGAGCAGAGGCTGGAAAAGACAATCCTACATTTCCACTTTTAAGAGAACGGCAGCATATGTGTGATATTTGAACCTAAAAAGAAAGTTGTGGAGCTAGTCTAATCACTTGTTAACATGTAATAAGGAGTAATCTGCCTCTGTAATCCCAGAGATGCCCATTGATACCTCTTGGGCGAGTACAACTGCAAATTTCTTCTGTCAACAGCGAGCTTTCTCTGTGGGCAGGCAGCACAAGTTCCTGCCTCTGCAGGGTAACAGGCGAAAACTGGTGGGATCAGCTGCCAGGACAAGTTTCTTGACACCAGAAACAAAGCAGTGAGTCACTGCCAATGACCAGCCAAGCATGCCAGGGCTCCAGCCAGCACTGTCAAGTGCAGAGAGCAGTGTATGGGAGCACTCGCATGCACACAGAGCAAGCTCCTGGATCCAGTTCCCCCCCAAAGGCTGCGTGTTTGCAGAAAATACTTCTCCAGCAGCGAATGCCCTGTTCCTGGGGAAACTGTAAACATGCAGAAAATGTGCTGGGACCAGTGCTGAATGTGTTCATTGACTCTGTGTGAAATTTGGTAACACCTTCAAGCGTTCCAGCATTTGCTTTGTCTCAGATAACTTCTGAACTATACTTTATGGCACACACAACACTAAAAGCCTTTCTCAGGAAAAATGACTGTCTTTAGACCACACAAAGCTTGGTAGATAGGGCAAAGCAGGGTTTATTTTCTCAGTAGTTTCTTTTTATTTAGAACAAATACATGCTGCTCATCTGTTGATACAGTCAATACCATAACCAGCTCAGGCAGTCCTGCACACTGAAAAGCAGGGACGGGGAGGGCACAGGGGGGAGTATCTTCATGTGCTGGTTTTGCACTTAATTCTTCCCTGAGCACCCATCTGGGACCACTGTTGGGTACTAAGAGCCAGCTGGGAGGATGTTGGGTTGGATCTCCTGGGCCTTTTGATGACATTGTGAAAAATAAATTAGGGTGCACATTTGCAAGGGAACTGTGCCCTCTGGGTAGTGTTAAGTGCCCAGTGGGATTTGGCAGCCCAAGTGCATGAAGGTAAATGAATCTAAATGGTCTTTTATGGATTCATCTGAATTTCATTGACATCTGTGTGATTACCTTAAGATATTTAGCACATAAAGTAACTAGAAAGGGGCCTAATAGACTTAATAATCTATTAGGTGAAAACCAAATAATAATTAATAAAAATCTAATGAGGGCCCTTAAACTCTGATACTTTGGAAAGTAAGTAAGCTTTTACTTACTTTGGCAGCGAAATTGGAGTCAGTGGTGATATTCTGGAGGAAACAGTGTCATGAACTGGCAGGGTCAGATTGATAGATTTTTTTCCAATGACCAGTTTATAGCTCAAGTGCTATTTCTATCTTGATAAATGTGTCTTATATAGATCAAATACAATCTTATAAATGCCCTTGCAAGTGAATGCCTGAGGTTCATACTAAATATTTACTGGAATGACATTACAGTAAGTGCTGAAATTTGCCGAAAGTTTTACTTCTGAAGTCAACTAGGAAAAAAAAAAACCCCAAACAGAAATATTTGGGGCCTGTCTGAGCACCTGTGATGGCAAGTGCCCCTGGGCAGCTGGGGAGCGTGTGAAGTGGCTGCTGGAGGAATTTATTTGTTGACCATTGCCTAGTGAGGGGAAACAGAGAGGCCACCACAATGTGAGAGACATGTGAAGAGTGGACTGAGCCAGACAGATGACAAAGCCCTGTGCATGTTCAGGGTGACATCCGATGGCTTGAGAGGAATTCAGATGTTTAAGGTGGTTCACTGACTTGGACTCACTCCCAAAGAAGAATTTGACTGGCTCTTTAAACTAAAACAAAAAGCCCAGTGAAGCTAAAATGTATCAGAACTCTGTTGATTACAGTCAGCAGTTAGAAACCTTGTGCAAAGCAAAATACTGGGTTTTAAATCTCCTAAATGACTAAACATTCATGACATTAATAGGCGTCTGTTTTTTACTGTTCCCTTAGACTGGAGTTCGCACAAGGAAGTGTTTTTTGCTTTGGATACCAAGCCATTCTTACAAACATAATTCTGGGTAGTCCAAATGTCTTGCTTGGAGCCAAAGTTCCACAACTGAATCTCCTTCCAATACTAGAGGCTGCAGCTACTGAGGCAGAGGGGAGGGAGCCATAGGGCATCAACTCCTCCCCACAGAGGCCCACAGCATCCTATAAAATGCTTTGTGATCTTCTGAATTTTGGGACCAGCACTAAATTTATCAGTGCCCAGTTTTCCACAATCCCTGTAAAAAATGTAAGGTCATTATGGGATTAACGAGTACATGCAAGGTATTTTTTTGGAAAAAAAACCCAACAAAAAAACCCACAAAACAAACAAACAAACAAAACAAAAACAAAAACAAAACCGAAACAAAAAAAACCCAAACAAAAAACAAACAAAAAAAAACACAAAAAAGAAAACCAAACCAAACCGAAACAGAGCAAACTTTAATTCCTGCCTTTTGATTTGTATCATTTCATATTTTTAAGATCCTCACTCAACAAAAAGGGATAGAGAGTAATAATTGAAGAAGAAAAAACAAAGCTCGGAGTAGCCTTGAATAGTTGTATTCTAGTCTTCCTTGGCTGCGAAATTAACCTCCTATTTAATTTTGCTGGTTTTAAGAGTTTCTGTTTAAAGGTACCCAGCCAAATGTCATCATTCATGTTTTTTGAATGGAGCGCCTTTAAAGGAGTAGGGTTGTGACTAGAGCCCCCATGCTCAGCTACCCATGGATGTACTCTACCACTGAGCATGAGTATGTATCATTCAAAGTGTACTTTCTGCTTGAAGGGAAGAGGCAGGAATCTGGGTCCATTATACTTGAATGAAAAATCCTTTGGCAGACACCTCTGGACATAAGGGATTTGGTACCTAGTGAATGTGATGGTGCAACAGGTTCTACTTAAAGCTCAGATGGCAAATGTAGATTTCAGGATTAAATGTACAACTACTTTCCATTCCCTTAAAATGTTCATGAGATGTTTTAGAGATTACCGTTATCTAACCTGGGGCTGTTTTGATAAACCCTTGATAAACCCCATTCTCCAGTTCCGTGGATTTTGGCACGCTCTGCCTTGTACACACTCACACATGTCTTCAGTTGCTACCACCTGCCTGCCAGGCAGGAATGATGTACAGGACTGCAAGCCTAGAAGCATCCCTGGTAAACTGAAGCTGCTAATGTTGATCTTTGAAATGTCTGACTGATGGATGCAGTTTTGCAGAGCTCCAGGAAATATTAGCAATGGTCCTGGTGGTTGTGATGTTCAGCATCAATAGATGTATTCCTTGGCTGCAGGTTTAGTTGTTGCAGATGCTGCATCTTCACCATTCCATGTTCCTGGTACAGGAAGAAACCTGCTGGGCAGAAAATGAGTCACTGAGGCTGCTTTCTTGCTTAGAGTAGATTACTTGAGAGTGGCCATTGAGAAAACACAGCAGCAGCAAAGGGGCTGCCACAGCAGCAGTGGTGGTAAACTGTTCACAAGACAGCAAGCTCCAGCAGCTTTTGGAACTGATGGTATGGCTAGGCTGGTGCCCTCATGTGACCTACCAGGTTGCTGTTAGCACCCATCAGGATCTGATTAGTTCACGTGTAAAGCACTTTCTGTAGCCAGCTATTTCAGGACATGGTTATAAATATGTACCTCATCTGTTAGGAGCTCTGTTTGTGACATGAGATCACTGAACAGCCCACCATGAGCCTGCTAGTCATCCTAACGATTCTCGTGTAAAAAAGGAGTATAAAGGGAAAATGGTTAAAGGAAAGCAGGAAACTGAACTCAGTCAGGAGTTCAACTTCTGAAGCCAGTGAAATCAGATAAGTATTTCAAGTATTTTTTCAGTCTGTGTAGGACCTAGGGCCCAGGTGAGTATGAGAGTAAACACAATTTATATAGGAAAGCACATTTACTACTTTCCTTGGAGGAACAAGACTTGTGTGCAACGGTTACATTTTGTTAGTTAATCTAATGTAGCTGGGAAAAGAGACAAGCATTTAGGTAGATGAGCTGTTCTTTAGGGTAGTGCAGTACACCATGATTTGGCAGACACAGAGTGAGCAGATCCATACTTGTAGACAAGTTTCGCTTTTATAGTCTTTCATTGAGTGAGTCCCTGTGGTTGCAGATGCACTCCAGAAGGCTACTGGTTGAGGGTTTTTCTTTCCCCATGGGCAGTGCTGCAGCCTGGCTCAGTAGCCAGCCTGCATGCTGAGATCCTGCTCCTTCATGCACCTAAGCCAAGTCATGCTGGGCAGGCTTCTGTTCCTGCTCACCTTGGCTCCAAGGCTCGCTTGTCCTCTCCCCCCACCCCGCTGCTTGCTGTGACCAGAGTATTCCTGCTTCCCTGGCTGAGGGCAGGTTTTGCTTAGATGTAAGCACCATGGGCTTTTAATTTAACCCCTTTGGATCATACCAAGGATGTTTCTCAACCACAAATTCTTTGCTTTTGAAGCAGAAAAGCATGATCTTCCAGATTAGTGTAAATCCTGACATGCAAAAACCAAATCAGGATTGCTGGGGTTGGAGTATGTCTTTCTTACCTCTCTCGAACTCTTCCTCCCATGACTGAACTTGTCACTCTGGTCTGAGAAGAAGCATAACCTTCTTAAAACAAAACGACATGTCCCTTGTCTCATGGTCTGGCTCTCCAGCTCCCTCATGTTGGTTCCCCTGTGGGATGTGGGCCAGCAGTTTGGTCTGGGTTGCAAATCTGATGGGGTTTTCTTCAGAAAAGTGCCACTGCTGTGCAGACTGTGGATGTGTAGGTTTGCCTTCTGCAGGCTGGGATGTGTTCAGAACAGCAGAGCTCATAGTACATGACAGAGATACTCCACCACATCACACCCTGTGCATCTGTGTAAGTAAATGAAAGGAACAGTGAACAAAATAAATAGACAACATAAAGCAAGGGAATACTATAGGAGTGAAATTACATACTCTTTGCTGAAGGATGGCAGCCCTGTGATGCATTCTATCAGGACAAGCAGCTGTGCTGAAAGAGCTATCACAATGCTTTCTCCCATGTGCTTGATCCTGGCGGAAACATGATTTAGCAAAGGAATAGAGCTAGTACTAAAAGAGATGAGTACTGTGAAAATATAGATGCATGATGATCTGCACTTCGTCTTATTTTTATCTTTAATATTCCCTGTTCACTGGGAACAACAGAAACTGATTTAGGATGTCAAAGAATAAAGAAAAAGCTTTTCTGAATTATTTCCAATTCAGAAATTCACAGCAGAGTCTTCTGTCTCCAAATCTCACCTATATCCTGCTCAAGCGTACCAGCTAAAAGAAATCACGGAGAAGGCTTTTTAAAAAAGCTGATGCAAGGGAAACCAGAGATAGCAGAGGAGGACCTGTCAGCCTTTGTGTCAGCAGATAAAAAGTTGTCAAAATTCTGTAATGAACAGCGTGAAAAGGAGAACCATGTGGTGTGAGCAATAGCTGATGGGTCAGTTGGAACATGCAGAAAGAAAACTTGAAAAGTGTATAAAAATCTGTGAGGTCATTGTGAAAGAAAACAAACCCACATGGCTGTGTTCGGAACAAACAGAAGATCTGGTATAATTTGTACATGATGTCTCAAGCGGGAGAGCAAGAAGAGGACCCAGCTGTTGCCAACAAGCTCTCACAAGTTCAAGCATCCCCAGTGCAGTGGAGCAACTCCTCTAAATCAGAAACAGAAAGAGGCAGTACAAGCTGGACTTGTGCCGGATGTTCATAGGCACGCTGGCGGAGGGAGGCTGGGAGGCTTTGCCAGTATGGTGGTAGCTGCAACCAGATGCCACCATCACAGAGTGTTTCAGGGCTAATTGTATTGCTTTTATGGTTTCTGACAGGCTTGCTAACAGCTGTATTTCTGAACTTTCTGGGGAGCAAAGGACAGGGCAGGAGCTGGAGCTGGTAGTTAATCCAAGCCCTCCTCTGGGAAGGAATAGGAGCCTTTGAAGATTCATCCCCTCGTGGTTGGGAAATGTGAGCTCTCTTGCCTGGCCCGGTGGCAGTGGCAAACAAAGTGTCAAATGTTAACTCTCTGGGGAAAGCAAGGTAAAGTAAGGTGCGCTGGAGAGAAAGGTGCTGGGGAGCTCCAGTTGCCAGGGCTGTCAATCTGGCAGGAGGAAGGTGTGTGACTGCTGCAGCATTCATCACTGGAGGCTGTGCTTTTCTACAGAATGCCCTTGCTTTACATAAATACTGCTCAGCTTTGTCAAAGTGGAAACAGTGGAAACACCACTGTTGCCCCTGAAGAAGCTGAGCAGCACAGGGGCAGATTTAGTGGGGTTTGCAGGTGCCCTCCTTGCCTGGGCAGAGATGGGAGTTCAGGCAGCTGGCAGCAGCCAGGCAGAAACACGGGCTTTTGCTGCAGAAAGTTGTAAGCTGTAGGCTTGGGGTGCCCCTGTAGACACAGAAGAGAAGGAAGAGCTTCACAGTAGCAGTGCATATCAGTCACTGCAGACACCAAACAAAGACCACCTCCTGTTTCTCCATCCCTCAGCTATTTTCACAGAGCTGCTTTTAAGAAACCATAGAAGAGACAAGGAGATTTCCTATGATGACAACACTAATTGATCCCAGTGTATACCATGCATTTCTTCTGGTGTGAATCTGTGGCTTGAAGGGAATGAAAATACCAGTTATGCCCTGTGGAGTCAAGTAGCTTTAATCACGGCACCACCCTGGATGTTTTGGGACTGAGCCTTTACCTACATGGGCCAGGCTTTGCTGCTCAGTCCTGTGTGCGTTGTGTCCCATGTGCATCTATCCGTCCAGGGGAGAAACTGATGCCACAGGTTTCTAGAGGGCCAGGGAGAAGTAATTGAACACCAACTCTCACAAGAGTGGACCACTGCTGCAGCACTTCCCTCTCTGCCAGATCAGGATGGGGAGACACTATGGGGAGAACCCCTGGGGCCTGGGGGGTGAACAGACCTCCTCCTGCGTCCAGCACCAGTGGTGAGAGGCGACGCTTTGTCCAGCTGCCTGGGATGCACTGCTGGTACTGTAAGAGGTCTTGGTGGCTTTTGGTGCACACCAAGTTTGGTGACGCTGTGACCACAGCTGCCCGGAGGGGACCTGCCCCCCAGCACAACATTGTAGGCCCTGATTAAATGTTTGTGCAGGCGTTTGTGCATTTGGCAGGTTTTGGGATTTCTTTTACTTTCTTCGTGGAGTTGTAGGGCAAATCCTTTCCTTCCAACTGAAAAGTCATTTGCTAATGCAATTCTTTGCTTTCCCAAAACACTGCCTAAAAAAAATTGGAAAAAAAAAAAAAGCACCTTACCCCCCCAGCTGTCCCTCTTCCCTCCAAAAAGCCTTAACAAAATGCATGGTGACTGTTCCTCATTAGAGGAAGAATGTTCTTCAGAAAACCTCAGCTTTTCGTAGATGGACAAATTCAACAATGACCCACGCAGTATTGTTTTTCAAGAGAAATTATCGGCCAAAAATGTCCACTGTAGTTGAAAAGTTTGCATTCTACTGAAAAGAAATTGAATGAAAAGCAGAGTGTTGATTCTGAAGCTTTCCTATCCAGTGCCACAAGCCTTGTCCTAGGTTTACCCAAAATCTCATGAGAAGTAGCTGGTCGAATTTCTGTATTCTTACTCTGAAGCTTCATCTAAACCTCATGTGTACCCAAGGATAGTCTCCATGTGCAAATTTAACTTGCAAAATTATATATGCCTGACTGTACCATTAACATTTTTACCTAACTTTTCCTGGAGATTTAAGAAGGCTTAATAGGTCCTAAAAAATTTACTGCTTTTTAGCCTGTACAAAATAAAGCCACAGCCCAAAATCCAGGTACTGAGATTCCAAAGAGGTGGTTTAGATTAACTTTTGTCTTAAGAAACCCTGGTAATATTCCTTCCTATTTCTGAATGGGAAGTACAGAGAAAATCCAAACATGACTGGCAACTTTAAGACACTTCCTGCAACTTTTCTGTATGAATGAGTGCCTAATCAAATGTACATTCCCAAACTTTTTCTGCTTCATATTTCCTTAATACTGTTTCTCTTGTAGCTCACTGCTCATATGCAGTTTTTTCTCATAAAGCTGTACTTTACAGCTTTATATCTGACGCAGCTGTACTAAGAGAACAGCTGTGTCAGATATAAACCCCATGAAGGGTCTAACATGTCTGTGGTTACCCTTCCAAATTTTTACAGAGGAAATATGTCATTTAAAAGCTAACTGGTAATTTTAGTTATCCCAGTTGGGTTTTTTTCATTTGTCAGTGGAATTTGGTTTAGTTTATTAGCTAGTGTCTGGCATTTTGTCTTTGTGTTTCTTACAGAGAAAGCAATCAGTGTAATTTCTGCTCTGTTCTGGGGAAAAAGTAGAATTGCTGGTCTCAACCCCCTTGACCTAAGCCATTGATACAATCGCTGCTGACTGATGTATCGATGCCTATTTAGGAAGTAAATTTAAAAAAAGAATAAAAATATATATATGGAAACTTTGGGTGGATGACTCATGATGTATCACCAGCTGTAACTGAGGGAGACTGTCTACGGAACTGCTTATTAAAGCAGCAAGATGAGATACATGCATACAGACAGATTTTAAAGGTCTCATTTTGTGAGTCTTACTGCTGCAGTTCATAGTTCCATTGCAGAGGGGTAGGTTGGAAACACTGGGTCCTAACCTCCCCTGGGCTCAATATTTTGCCTGGACAGGGAGGAATGTAAATTGAACACATGCTTGGTCCTGTGCAGTTTGATTCGACTGTCAGGGAGAAGAGAGTGAAGTTACACAGTAGGTAAAAAGTCATCGAAAGGTGTGGGTAGAAAGTGCATTACGCACCAAGCCTGAGTAGTGACTGAGTGGTAAGGGAAATATATCTGAGAGTTCCCTTTCTCCTCTCTCTTCTGGTTGTGTTTGCATTCACCAAGGAACTGCTAGCTGTTAACAAAGATCCCTGGCTTTTGTCATCTGTGAAGGAGCTTGTCTTCACCATAATGGTGACCCCACCATCCCTATGACATTCCCTGAAAATGGAAACAAAGCACAGCTTTCCTGTATTTGCACAGCCGCTTATACTGCTTCGGGCTGCATCTACCCACTAAGCATGTAATTGCCAGAAATTGTATGTTTGTGATTCTGTGTCATCAGGCTTTTCCTAGCATTTTGTGACTACCCCTCTGCTTTCCTGTGATTTTGAAGAGAAGCCCTCTTTTGCTAACTTCTCAATGATGGCTATACATTAAGTGCTATGGGCATTTGGAGGAGGATGATTTTGGGGGAAAAAAATTGTGGGCATGCTTCAAAATGAATCATAGAATCATAGAATGGTTTGGGTTGGAAAGGACTGTAAAATCATCTCTATCCAACCCCCCTGCCATGGGCAGGGACACCTTCCACTAGTCCAGGTTGCTCAAAGTCTCCCATCCATGGCCATCCCTGGTCTTGAACACTGCCAGGGATGAGCCATCCACAGCTTCTCTGAGCAACCTGTTCCTCTGCCTTGCCACCCTCACCATAGAGCACTTCTTCCTAATATCTAATCTAAATCTCTCCCGCTTAGGTTTGAGCCCATTAGCCCTTGTCCTACCACTGCAGACCCTGATGAAGAGTCCCTCTCCAATACCCTTGTAGGCCCCCTTCAGATACTGGAAGGCTGCTGGAAATGAAGCTACATGTTACATTTTTGATGAGAGATTTCAGACTATAGCACTGTGCATTCATCAGTTTCTCCACAGGCTGCTAAATATCCTTCTGTTACTCCCACAAACAAGTGTGGAAAGTTGTCTGCTTCTTTACTCCAAGGAGCCTTCTCTTTGCATTGATTTGCTCTCACAATTGCTCTGTGTCAGGCCTTGAGGTCTGCATTGTGAGACCTTCCTTTCTGCAGCAATGGCACATGTCATTACTATTACTGAAATACAGTTCAGTATAAAGGCCATTCAGTCAATGGCAGCATTCATTTGAAAGAAGTTTAACATTAGCATTTCTGTGCTTGATACTGTGGAGTGCCAGGCTTCCTGATCAGCAAAGCATTTAAATTTACACATGAAGATCTCTATCAGTGCTCCCTTTGATTTCAGTAGAGCCAACCACACATCTAAACTTCCAGAAGATGCTAAAATGATTAGCGGGTCAGGAGTGAGACCACTCCATTTCTGGGCTTAACAAATGGGTCAAATTAATCTTTGTTATAAAAGCAGCCCTCACCCTGCTGATTAAGAAGAGAATTCACAATCCTTGCTCACATATCAGTGGGGAATCAGACCAAGTGAGAGCAAGTGTACAGCTGACAGAAAACGTAGAGGCAAGTTTATGGTAACATAATCGTCCCAACTGGAAACTCTTAAGAGGTTTTCTTTTTCTTTTAAATCACTGTTTTTGTAGGAGAACCTTAGTCTACTTATAATCAAGTCTTAAAGCCAGGCAGCCATTCAAGTCTTATAGCTGGTAATTTGAGGTCTTCATGTGAATGTGTTTTCCTATGTCAACACTAATTTATTTCTGGGAATAAAAAAAAAAAAAAAAAGATGAGTATTAGATGAAAGCTGTTTACTATGGGTTTTCTCATGAAGAGCAGACAAAAATAGGACTGAAACCTAAAATGAAATTGCCAGGCATGGATTCCGAATTGTAGGTTTCTTTGTAAGCAAAATGATCCAAATTCAGACTGAAAACACATATTCTTTACCTGTTCTGGATATTGCCACTTTTATCAATTAAAAGCAAATGTGCAAGAAGAATTCGACTTCTGGTAGAGCCTTGGTGATTTCCCTTCATCCTCTGTGCATGTGAAAAAAACATGCATATCTTTGGACTAGCACATGCCAGCAAATAAATGCTCTGTGTGCTACTAACTCTTGAGAAATAACTGAATATCTGTATGCAAGTGGATATTTCATGCACTCACATTTTGCGTAGTGGCAGTTTATTTGGCAGGCACATTAGGTGCCTATTTTAAAACATTTATTCCTGTGTTTATTTTTCTTTTATATGCTCCTGCAGTAACAAGTTGCTCGTACTTAACCAGTGACTTTGTGTATTTCTCCAAGAGACTGAAACCAGACACATCAGATATAAAGAGAAGGCAAAGAGGCAAAAAAGATTCCATTCCCTAAAAAGGGAAAGAAAATGCAGCTTTTCTGTATTTACACAACCCCTTATACTGCTTGGGGCTGCATCTGCTCCCTAAGTAAGTAGCAATCATTTATCTTACGTCTGTTAAACAAAAATGTACAGTACAAATGGGTTGCTCTGCAGTGTCTGCAGGTGAGAGAGGGAGTGGATGCAGGGGGATGCTGCAACATGCAATGCCCAAGGAATGAGGTGTTGTCAGGTGCTGCTGGCATCTTCCTGGAGGTGCATGAGAGAGGACTTTGGGAACCTCGTAGACCAGATCTGTATCTGCTCTTTGCCTTGGGGTGTGGTGACTGTCCATGCAGATGATTTTTTTCACATTGGAGACAATACTTTTGAAAAGGCAATAGGGGAAATAGGGTAGCTCTTAGGAAGCAACCTCGGGGTGGCTTGATAGAACTGGAGGGTTCAGGCAGGATTTGGGATGGGAGGGTGTGCCTCAAGGGCAAGCAATATATTTAATATCAGTTGGACTGCTGATGTGTCCCAGTTACACAGATGTTTACAGACAAGCTCTGAGGTCAAGAGAAGTGAGACTAAAGAAGAAGAAATACATGGTCTGGGGAGTCTAACAAGGATAAGTGTGGTGTTCTGCTCAACAAGGCCCCTGACAGCTATGAGGACTCTTGCGTGCAGCCTGGCTGCTGAGAATCAGTATCAGCAATGGGACTTGTCCGATATGCATTGCATTCCAGGTTTCTGTGACTCCTGGATCGTGTTTTACTCTGCTGATCTTGGTGGTGTGTTAGTAAAGTCACCAGGGCCAGGCTTATGTTTCACTGTGATTTATTTACTTTTGCCTCCTTTTTCTACAAGGAAAAATGTTTCTTTGGCATTTCTTGGCTGCCTTGTGCATTTTTCACTTGTCTTCACATCCTTTCTTTTGTTTTTATTAAGAAGGCTATGTTTTATGCCCTGCTCCTAAAATATCCCTGCAGAGAGTAATTTTAAAATAATTCCATTGAGACTGCTGATGTGTTTAAATGTAGTTTTACATTTAGCATTTTACGAATCAGCAGACATGTTAATTTTAGTACTTAAGAGTGTCCTTCTAGCTTTCTTCTTTGAAAACAGAAATGCTTTAGGAGTTTTTGGCTGCAGTGTGTTTTTTATGTGTTGTTTTAAAATCTAAATTATAAAAATGGAATATAAAAGTTTTGATCCGTAAAACAACTAAATAGCCCTCTAGCATATTCCTGCTTGTGTAAATTATCTTGTCAATCAAATTGCCTGTCTAAAGATACCAGGTCTGGAGAGCAACACTTACTTAATAATCTGCTTTACACTGATATAACATCTTTCTGTGAGGATTTCCAGTCATTTTAGGATTGCAATTAAAAATGCTTCACACTCATGGAGTGATGTTTATGGGGCTACAGTGAGATATCAAAAGGTTAAATGACTTGCTTAACAAATGAGTGGCAGTCTCAGTCTCCTGACCTAGCCCCACAAGCATTCCTTTATGAATAAGTACTTCTGTCCAGGGATGTAAAAGCAAAGCCTCTGACATTTATTATTCTGATGTGTGTCTGTTCCCAGGACATTACATTTCTGTGGATACATCTTACGAGGGTGAGAAAGCAGTGCTGTCCAGCCCTGAGCTGTACTCTGAGGAGTGGAGCTGTGTCAGGCTGATTTATCAGATAGCAGTGACTTCAGAGGCTTCACCTGATCCCGCCAGGCTCAACCTATACCTGCGGCAGGAAGGAGAGAGCTTTGATCGTTTGCTGTGGTCAGCCAAGGAGCCTTCAGATAGCTGGCTCATAGCTAGCTTAGATTTAATGAACAGCACAAAGAAGTACAAGGTAAGCCTGCTTTTAGAAGGTACCACAGGCTTTCTGGTGCATGTGTTGGGGTGTACGAACTGCTTCTAGAACATTTCCACCCTGGGCCCTGTTCTGGTCTTTCGCTTCTACTCTTGGCAGCACGTAAGCCAGTCAATCCCTCTGTCCCTAAAATCAGTGAGCAGAGCGGGCATGAGTCAGGCAGTGGGTGCCATTCCCAGTGAATGTGTGGCACATCTCATGGGAAATCAGTCAGCTGAGCCATGCAGTGAGGATGCCTCACCTCATGACAGCCCTGCAAACCTCCTGGCATCCTGTGGCAGATACAGGATGTCCCACATGCTGGTCTGCAGCTGCACTTACTTGTTCCTGTCCTCTATGCACTTCTGGGAGGATTCAGAAGCTGAGAGGACAGTATTTCTGCCTCAAACCCATCATATCACATCTCTCACGATAGTGTCCTGTATAGCCACACCTGAGGAATCTGAAGTCCTGTACTCGTATGTGAAGTGTGGGATGTTTTGGCCTTGTCTCCTTGTCCTTCATTGGGCCTTCTGTCCTCGAGGAAGGGCACTGACTCCATCTTTAAAATGCTTTCTGCCAAGCTCTTCCAGCAAAATCACCTGCCCTGATTTCAGGGATGGTGAGCCCCCGACTATATTTTATTTGTTCTCCCATTGAAATGCGCAGGGTGATAATGGAAATACCGAATCTCTGAATTTACAGTTTGGTTTGTATTGTGCAGATTATACTGGAAGGTGAAATGGGACAAGAGAAATCTGCCAGTATAGCAGTTTTTGAAATTAAAATAACTCCTGGATATTGTATTGGTAAGTACTGTCTGTTCAGCTCCCTCAGTATTTGCATAGGGAAAAAAACAAGTGCCTTGTTGGCAGTTTTAAAACTGAATTAAAGGCCTAAGTTTAGGAAAAAGGCAATGGCTTGATAGAGACATTTTTTAAGCTAAGGTTGAACACACTAATACGGGGTTTTATTCACCCATCTCTGTGATATATATAGACCTTTCATGTACAAGAATTCATTCTAAAGCTATTTATTGCTCACGCAGGAACAAGTGTTACATTTTCACAAAACTAGACTGCTGCAAATATTAGACATAACAGCTGTGACATTATTTTTGCTGTCTGCCTGCTTGTGCTTCCTTACAGTGGCATCCTGAAGGCTGCAGAGTGAAAACTCTGTTGATATTTACACTTACTGCTATTTCCTCATGACATCTGCCAAAAACCACTAATGAAGTTCAGGGTCTAGGAGGCTGGGAGACCTTTGCATTTCTGGGGAGCTCTGGTGGCGTCCAACCAAATTATCACAATTCTTTGGATCTGTGAAAGAAACAAAGCAGTCTCATTAACGCTACTAGTCCTGCTTTGTTTCTAGCCATCCCTGATTTACAAGTGGAAGTTTGCTCACACTGTTTAATACTATGAAGTGGTATATTTGGTTCTAAGTTACAGCAGTCCTATACTGCCAGACAGTGAAAAGTTAGATCAGACTAACAGGATGGAGGTGAAAATTTTGTCTACTACTGATAAAACTTTGTTGGCAAAGGTTTCTCCCATTTATTATAAGCTGTTCAGTGCTGTGTCCACTTCTATGAATATAGGTGTCATTTGCCCTGCCATATGTAAAGTGAGGCCAGTGCTTAGCAATAGTCTCTCTTCCAATTTCTGTAATGAAAATGTGTGCACTTAGCTGGTGATGTCTGTAATTGCAGAATGTGACTTTGAAGAAAATCATCTTTGTGGCTTTGTGAACCACTGGAACCCCAATGTCAACTGGTTTGTTGGTGGAGGAAACATTCGTAATTCTCAGTCTATCCTGCCCAAAGACCACACACTTAACAGTGAACTGGGTAAGCAACAAATGTAGAACAGAGTATAGTGGAAAATTTGAGTCTGTAATCCACGTAAGACTCTTATGCTTCAAATTATTATGTGAAGTGTTTCTTTTCTCCTGGCATGGAGGGTGAAGGGTAAGAATGACTTATGTAAAAAGTGATTAGAAGAAGATGGGGGGAATTTGAAGAAGTTTGCACAAACTTTCCTGTAAGCTTTATAATGAGGTTGCTATGCCCTTTGCTAGGCTTCAGAACTACTCAAATAAGGATAAAATTTTGGATGGAGTGGGGGGATTCTACTCTTTCTGTGGATTCTGTGGATTCTAAGGGTACAGGCCACAGTAAGTTTTAAGATCTTGTACCACTGCTTTGTACATCTGGAAGGGCTTTTCTTTCCAGTGGCTTTGGGAAAGTTGACTAGGAAAGCTAAGGTATTGAAACATGTTTGAAGAATCTAGAGTTAAATTGCATGGTTTATGTGTTTTGTTTCTTTCATTCAAATGTGGTGCTGTTAATACAGTCCATTTGAAGCAGAATGCTGTAAAGACTTAAAGGAAAACATTTTACGTAGTCATAGAGAAGGGTTAGGGGTAATCTTAGCCTTCGATGTAGTGCTGCATGAAGAACCACAGCAGGTGACAGTCAGGAGATCTCGCTGCTGCAGCACTCTATGCATCCAGGACAACGTGACATCCTTGTTCAAGGAATCGCGTCATGAGGAGCAGGGCTGATTCTCTTTCCTTAACTCATGCCGCTGTGCCTTTTTATTTATTTCACAATTGTGTGAGTTGAGTACAGAGTGTCAGTCCGGCCCAGTACCGCCCTGCAGCACCTAGATGCTGGTAAAATTTTGATGGAAGCTTAATTGACCACAACTTCAACAGCAGGCAGTGGCTCTACCTATTAAATAAAGTACTTTATGTGATAAGAAACACTGCCAAATGGGAGGGATCTGTTTTCTTGTAGCCACAGTGTTTGTTTTTCACACCAAACCTGACTATGCTATTTTCACACTACTGACTATGGACTGATAAGAGCCCAAGAAGCCAGTAGTCACAGAAAAGCGTTATTTTTGTAAGACTTGTGCTATGAAGGTACATCAGCGAGGGAGATCAGAATTAAGCTACGAAATGTGGTAAAGCTACAGAGCAAAAGCAAAGCCCAGAACTTCTCAGGCGAGTCCCACTGAAGTGTCACCAGTCCCGTGGCAGTGGGCAGGGTGGAGGAGACCCACAACCAAGCAAGCCCTTTCCCCTCCTCCCACTGGAATGAAGCAAGAAGTGACATCTCCAGGTTTGAGAAATGTAGTGGTGTAGATACAAACCTAATGGCACAGTTTGCAGTGCCCATGTTGAAGTACCCTGTCAGTTTGACACTTGTGAAGAACCATTTTTCCATTCATCAACTGGTACTCTTTGATGCTGTGTTTCTGGGGGTGTAGAAGAAGGAAAACTACGAATGCATGGTGTATCCATGCACATGGATGTGTCCCATTTAAATTGAGATAGCTCTCCCAAAATCAAAGTCTGGGAAGCTGTACCCTTTGAAAATCCTGCAAGTCATATTGGCTGTTGAGGGGGAGTGAGTCTACTCACCTGTAACGCATTTTTCTGTTTAACATCTCCCAAAAGTCTTTTTTAAGGACTTTTTACCAAAAAAACACAGTCTATTCAATAAAGATGAAACAATTAGAAGCCAAAACCTAGGCAGACCAAGCAGAATTATACTAGCAGTGAAATGTAGAAAATAAAGGTTATTTGCCAAATCCTTGATACATATTAAATGAACTGCTGAGTAAAACATGTGAGGAAACACATAGTTTATTCGTTCACTTGGCCTGCCTCAGTAAAAGTTGCACTTGGAAAAAGACTAAATACTATACTGAGCTGTTGGGAGGCAGGGAATTTACTCAGTTGTAACACATTTTTCCCTTTTTGAATGGCTCTCAAAATGCAGAGGGTTTATTACTTTCTGTAATATAAATGTCTCAAATAAAGACTTAAGAAAGAGCTGAGACTGACTGGTTTTGCTAGTGGCATCTTAGCCAAACAACTTTGGATTGTACATAGGAGGAATCAACCATTGCTGGCCAGGTTGTAGAAATACGTCTAGTTCCTGCTTATCTCCTGATACTTCTTGTTAGTGGTGTCCTTTAAAGATTGTCCTTATAGCAAGGTTTTTTTACACTTTTAGGTCACTACATGTATGTGGACTCTGTTTACGTCAAACATTTTCAGGAAGTGGCCCAGCTAATCTCACCAAAGACCACGGCCCCAATGTCTGGCTGCTTGTCTTTCTATTACCAGCTTAAGCAGGAGAGTAGCATTGTGTTTACCGTTTACTTGAGAGACACAACTGGCTTTTATGAAGAGATCTGGAAAACAGACAGTGCACTGAGTGCGGACTGGGCGCTAGCTGAAGTTGACTTCAATGCGCCATACCCCATGGAGGTAAAGTAGTCATTCCTGTACAGTCCAGCTACAACTTCCAGGTTGCATCAGACAACAGTGCTGACTCAGGCTAAATCGGGGACATGGTGGTGGCTGCCCAGTATCTGAGAGATGGTTATAACGATGCTAGTGATCTGTTCTTTCCTTTGTTCACTGCATAAGGGTCAAGGAGGAATCACTTTCTATATGGGCGCTTGATTTTCAGTGTAGATGAAGTCAGGTGGTAAAGTGCTTGAACAGAATAGCTCAGGAGGTTGTAGAGTCCTACGAGGTCTTTCAGTTCCTACTACATAATGTCGTGTAACCAGGGCCCTAATAGTAGTCATTAGATGTGAAAGTCAGCTTTCTGAAGTGACACTGATTAATTTCAAGGGTATCAGAAAGAAATTTAATTTTTTACTTTCCTCTGTTTACTAAAAACCCCCAAAACTTAGAAGATTGGAATAAACATTTAGATATATGTGTATAAATATATATACACCTACACATATATATGCATAAAAATCTGTGGGTACTATACATATACACGCATATATACACTGTATCTTTATATATGTAAAATACGAATTCTGATATCTAATACACATGTAAATATCTTAGAAGATTGCAATAACAGTGTATATGTATTATCTATACACATGTATACTTACACATTATAAATATATATACTATATGTATACGTGATTTATACGTACATACTCTCTCCCAACAAATATACTTTCAAAACTAGGATTACAACTAAATTGGCTTTCATTATACTTGCTTTAACTCCACATAAGCTATTTGTTAATTCATGGTAAGACTGCAGATTTCCAGAAATTACTAGGGGTAAAGCTAATTTTCACTAGATGTTAAATAGTCCTTTTATATCCTGTAAAGTCAGTGACTCCAAATGATATGGGAAGGAGATTAGATTTGCTAAGGTCTCATAATACTGAATGGTAAGTGAATTATGTCTTGAGTAAATATAAAGTAACATGCAAGGGGAAAAACAGTCCTAGCACTACAGTTGGAAATTAATTAATGATTGGTTAGAGCTTGATATTACTGTGGCTAGCTCTGTGAAAATACCCTCTGATCCTCTATAGCATTCATAAAGCCATCTGGAATGTTGGAAACTATCTATACTGAAATAAAGAGCAAACAGTTGATGTCATACCACTGACTGAATGCACAGAGTTCAGCAGAGAGGCAACTCCAGCTCTCTCAATTAAAAAAGAATATCCTAGAACTACAAGAGGAATATAGGGATAATCAAAAGTATGGAGAAGTTACATTAATAAAATAACAGTTTTTGGGCTGTAAAAATGACTTTAGTAGAATATGGTAGAGGTTCATAAAAATAATTAATAATACAGAAAAGATTTACTCTTCCCTTTTTCTCATAATTTATGTTGCTGTACCAAGTTCTTAATTATCAGGTAACAGTTTTAAAATAAACTAAAGTGAGGATTTTTGCCTACATTGCATAACTGTAGAACTCATTTTCACAGCATGCTATGGATACCATTAATCTGATGCATTCAAATACTTATTAGACAAATTAATGGGAAAGAAAGAGTCCAGGTGGACTGCAACGTGAGGGAAGAACTGAAAACTTGTCATTGTGTTCAGTTCTTCCTGTGTGTGACCTCTGCTGGAAACAAGATTAGATGAGCCTTTATTCTGCTCAAGGAATTTTTATGTAATCCAACACAGTCAATATTTTAGAGGTCACTTTACAGAAGTTAAGATTAAACCTTGCATATAATTTCTTCAGTCGCTTCAAGAGGGTTTTCCTCTTTGTTTCATGAGGCTAAAGGATATCATTGAGGATTCTTTCACAGCTCTCCTTGTTTGGCTCCCATCCCTAGGCAAGACATCACAAACATTTTTCTGAACAGGATCTCACTCTGGAAGCATTTATTACTATATCCTTGTTTTGTCTCTGGGGTTGCCATGACATTCAGGCCTTTTCGAATGCTTTCCTGTAACTCAGAAATTTTAAGACACTTCCTCAAGAATTATGGACTGTCCTCCACTTACTTGAGGAAATGATGTCCCTTGGGAATGGCTAAGTACAAACATTGTTTGACTTGGTAGCAGTGATATCTTTTCTAGCTTTTATGGTTCTTAAATAAGTTTTTTAAAGCAAATCTTCCCTGCCAGCTCATGCCAAGGCATGGGTTTCAGTGTCTGAGGACATTTAGAGAAAACATTAAAACTTGATATTGTAACAGCAGAAAAATCCACACAGTCTGGTTTTAGCTCATGATCCAGACAGATTCTAGATACAGTAATAATTGGGCAGCTTTGGAATTCTAGTCATTACAGACTGGATGACCCTGAATACTAGCTTTGTATGGTGTCGTGACAGTAGCCTTACTGCATCTTTAAAACTGTTGCTTCATGAAGCAGCAGAAGAGCTATGATGCCCTTGATTTTTCCTTGACCTTGAGTGCATAAAGATCTAGTGCCAGAGTCAGGCTCTGATTTATATCCCTGATAAGTGATATAATTTTAATTGTGTCACTACGTCAGTGCTCTCTGAGATGTCCTGGAGTCTGTCTGGGACATCTGATCAGAATTCTGTAATACAAAGACATGTACCAAAATTATTTTTGTGTATATGGTAGATGAATAACAAAAGATTGTCATTTCCAGCTAATATTTGAAGTTGCTTTCAATAGCGCCAAGGGAGGTTATGTTGCCCTTGATGACATTTCTTTCTCTCCGGTTTACTGCAGCAATCAGACAGGTAAGACTTCTTATTATTATTTACCTTCCTTGTTTTTCCCTTTTGCTTTGCCCCTCTGAACTGTATGTCAGTACTTGCAGTATTTGGTAGTCATATGCAGATGGTACCTTCTCAATTGACTAGCACTATTGGGCTACTCTTCCTCCTGGTGACAAAACAGCAGATAAACAATGGTGCCATTCATTTGATCCAGAAACCGGTCCTTAATGCTTCCTCTCCAAAGACATTTCCTCAAGCACCTGCAACTGGAGTGCAGGACTGAATGCTGTATTTGCATCAGCCTGGCTTTTGAACAAATTACCACTTGCAAGCCTGTCACAGAAAGTGAGGGGGATTTTCCTAGGTGTGATTGTATGAGGAAGAAAATGGCTATGCTTTTCATTATCGCCAATGTAGGGAATATCTTCTTCCATGCAGCATGCCCTGAGGTGTTTTTCAGAGCCAGAACAGGAGCCTTGCCTTCCTGTCTTCACTTTTCCAGGAGGTATTATTTATCTCAGACAGTGGCGTGTCTATCAGGTTATTAGGTTTTGACAACAGCAGAAGTCAGCTGAATCCATGTGATCTCTGCTGTAGAGACACTTGAGATGAAGGACTTTGTCATTTCTGAATACAGCCTCTTAAATTGCTGTGTACTGGTTGCAAAGCGTCTTATTGTAGTGCTAAGCAGTAGTCAGAGGTAGATTGTTAGTTTCCTACTGAGCCCATCTGTTATTTTGGTAACAAGTTTGAATTTTGGGTTAATGTTATGAAGTGGTCAAGCAAAAAAAAAGACTTGTTGCCTCTTTTTTAACTTCTTGGAGTCTCTGCTGCACTGTTGAAGTATTAATAGGAGGTAGATTCCAGTTACATTATTAATCGACAAATCTTGGCTGAGTACATTGATTTGTTTCATTAACTCCTTAATGCCTATTCTGTTTTTGCTTTGTTTTGCAACAAAAATAATGATTTACGTTTGTAGTATGCAAGGATTCTAGCTCTTTGCTCATCTATGTTTTCCATTTTAATTTTCAGATGGCTTATATATGCTGAGAAATGGGATATATTTTATAGTATTTTCTGCCCCAATCCTGATTTAGTCACACTATTACAGCCCAAGCTCAGATCTACTCTGACTGGTAAATTTGATAGGGTCAGTTAGAGCTTTCCCTGCTAACTCCGATTCTGATGTTTTGGGTTGGTTTAGAGTTTTTTGGGTTGGCTTTTTCTTTCTTTTCTTTTTTTTTTTTTTTTCTGTTTGAGAAATGAATGCCAATCATTTGCTTTATATTTTGTTGAAATACAACAAAGCTGGTTAATCCTTCAGACTTATCTCCTATCTCCATCTTCAGCTGTTTTGAGTAGAGGTGTTAAAAAGCAAGAGATTGTAATTCTTCTTGTCATCGCAGTTTATATAAAAGCATTAAGTTTTTTCCATATTTTTCTGAAGTTTTGGTCAACAAAGGTCCCAGTGTTAGACAAATGGAGAGAAAAGGTACCAGAATGTTAAACTTGCTCACCAAAGGATGAATCAAAAGATGGGTTTAAACTGCTGCACGGACCTGGCAGGGCTCCAACTGTGTTTTCTTTAGCTAGGAAAGCAGTTTGGAAAGGCCAGGGATGCCTCCTTTTTCTCTGTAGGCAGAGAAAGACACACGTGCAGTGCTTATATTTGTCTTATTTGAAGCTGAAAAGACCACAGGCATCTCTCCAAAGCCAAAATGTTGCTTCTCCTGAAGCTGATCGATCACCTGTGTCCCTACCCTTGCCAGGAAGTCCCTCTTAGCCTCCATGCAGAAGGCTGGTGTGTGTGCTGCCATAGATTGATGCTTACAGGGTCCTGACTCCTGATATAGCCAAAACTGCATGACTGCTTTGGGTTGTGCCCCTCCTGCCCCCAGCATCTGGTGCAAGTGACTGATGACGCTTTTAAAGAAGTAGAAATGTTACTTAAAAGCATCCATTCACCAAGGGGATTTCTTCAGACTAAAGCACATCCTAACCCACAAATTCCACATTGCAAATCAAGACGGAGCCATCAGCAGGTCTTGAGGGCTTCACTTAGCTTTTAATCAACTTCACTACCAATGGTGCAGCTTTCTTTGCTGCAGTGCTAAAAATGTGAGGCATAGCTCCAGATGGCCAGTAGCCATGAGATGGTACATGAAGCAAAATACTACATACTTAAAACATGCATATGCACGCACATTATGCATTACTACAAAAGGGTCTTTTTTAAAAGAATATTGAATGTTAATGTCAGAAAGTTATGCCCTTGGAAACTGAAACAAATATGCAGCACCCATGGACACACATGAGCACAGTCACACTTATTTTGTCCAAAATATAGAGGCTGTGATGGCGGTTTCCTCCCATCTCCAGCAAAAAATGTAAGCAAATAACACTCACTTGCAATAGGAAATTGATAGTTTGATATCACTGTGGCTGTGCACTGTGTACGTGTAACATGCTTGTTTTCTGTAATACAAAGAAAGTTGAAACAGTATACTTTGGTATCCTTGTGCTGCAAATACCTATGCTTATAATAATGTGCCCTTCCTAACAGGACGTATGTGTCTTATCTTCTAGGAACACCTTTCAATCCTGCTGCAGCAGGCTGCAATTTTGAGGAAGATCTGTGTAATTTTTACCAGGATCACAAAGATGGCCCGGGATGGAGCAGAGTGAAAGTGAAGCGTAATGTGTATAGAGCAGGAGATCACACTACTGGGTTTGGTAAATAAAAACTCGTTTTCACTAGAAGACTCAAACTGGATATAAAGATTAACCTATTGTATCATTGTTTGCTCTCTTAATTAATGTTAAATGGTTAGAATGCCTCACTGCAACTCCCTGCAATTAAAAGCCTGTGTACACCCTTCTGTCCTAGCTGGGCCCCTGACTGTGTCTCCCCATATGCAAAGGGGGAAGGTCACCTACTGAAGAGTCCCGCAGGGCCATAGATCAGAGTATCTTCACCATACTAATCTGTAGTCACTGAAGGGATGATTCCACAAAAATATGCAAGCAGATATAATACTACCTTAATGCATTGCTTTTAATATAGAGGAATGGTGGGCTCTTAGCTCTTCCAGGCTTAGGACTGTTGGCATTTTTAAGGGAAAACTGTGAAATGTTGTGTAGTGAAGCCACGTAGTGAAAGGCCTGCTAGTAAGTTCTGAAACTTGCATATCTTTTTGTGTAGAGTATTCATGTTTCTTAACCAAATGTGGTGAAGTCTTACCTCTTTATACTTGATGGAGGGAATACTAGGCCTTGTGCTCTATCCTTCATTCTTTGGTCTTAGATTGGTACCCTTGAAACAGACAGGTTTCCAGAGAGGTCAGAGAATTTTTCAGTATAAATTTGAGAAGTGCTTATTTCTGGTAACGTAGCCATGTGCCAGTTCAGCTTGAAGTATCTGGGATGCTTTTAGAGAAATGCTTACTTCCTTTCTAACAGAGTGTGATAATCTGTTTCCTGCCAGTAGAAACTGTTTTATAACCAAAGCCTGATGCAATAATGGAAGCTGCTTTGATAGCAGATCAGCTCTGCTAATTGTGTATTAGAAATATTCAATAATTGCACTGTCTTGCAGGCTATTACTTGTTGGCGAACACAAAGTTTACATCACAGCCTGGGTACATTGGACGTCTGTATGGCCCGACCCTGCCAGGAAACTTGCAGTTTTGTCTGCGTTTTTATTATGCCTTGTATGGGTTTTTCAAAATGAGTGGCACTCTTGCTGTTTATATCTTTGAGGAGAATCATATTGTTCAAGAGAAAATCTGGTCTGTCTTGGACTCTCCAAAGGGAGTTTGGACTCAAGCTGAAATCTCCTTCAAAAAGCCTATGCCTTGCAAGGTAAGAGCCAACTCTTCAAATCAGCCAAATTCTGGATGGAAATTTTCCTTGCCTTCTTATCTGAGGGTTATTTGTTATCCAGGGATTAATCTTAAGTTAGCTATACCTGCAGAGTGAAATAGAGTTCCCCAGGCAGTACAGTGGGGAATAGAGTACTGCTTTGCAGCCTGGCTCCCATGGGAACCCTGACAGAGGATATCCCGATACCAGGAACGGAGCAGTGTTGCCTTGCTGTTCTCGACTGTAATCACAGTATTTGTGGAGATTTCACTAGAGCAGCTCTAGTGAGAGCTAGTTGTGTCTTGGTTTCTCAGTAGGCTCCAGGTTCACTCATTTTTGTTTGTTTGTTTCCTGTGTGACTCGCATCACCATACTTGATTACAGATTTTAATTAATCTAAAAAGTCAGTATTGGTAAGTTCTGGTCAAAATGGGGAACTGATCCTACTTTTCTAAACTCTACCACTGAGTTAAAATATGGAATCAGAAGTCTCTGAAATTTAGAGCAATGGACTTGAAGGATTGAACATCTGGTTGGAGAGGTCACTTTGTTATCTCCCCAACTTAATAAAAACAACATAATATTTCGTATCACCTCGTGAATAAGTCCTTAAGCTGTTATTCCTCATCTGCACTCTTTTTACAAAGATTGACTTTTACACAGATTTGTGTAAGTGCTACTTCTGATTTCTGTAATAGGTTTTCACTATCTGTGAGTCACCTAAGGAAAACCAGTTGGATCACTACATGGTAACACTGAGATAAATCCAGCTTTTTTTCCACTCCGATAGTGCTATGAATATATGACTGAAAGCCTGTCTTATAACTCAAGTATTTCTAAATTACAGGCAAACATCTTAGGTATTTTCCCCACTATAAAATAATTTTTGAAGTGGCAGCAGTTACTGAGTTTAACTTTTCTTGGGGGGAAAAAAAAGTGTTTTTCTTCCAAGTAAATATGCTGCAAAAGAAAAGTTCACCAAAAAAAGGTGCCTAACTGTGTTAAAAGGGAAGTTTATGCTGAAAATTCAAGTCCTAATTGCTGGCTAGTGTTTTCGCTCAGACATCTGATATCTTAAAAATTTGACAGGATTTTTATGTACATTTTTAATGCATAAAACTGAATAGAATTTCTAATTCCCTTTCAACTGATATAGGAAAAAAAAAAATGTCTGCCCAGCACATGCATGATAGAAAAGTTTCTCATAGTATCATCCCAAAATATTAATTGAAAAAAATTTTTTTTTTTTTTTTAAATCATGAAAAGGTATTGGTTAAAAAGGCAAGCTTATAGTCTACTTTTGCCACTGCCTGTTTATGTATTTCTTTATTACTTCTAAAAAGGTTTGGTAGCTTGTGTAATGCAATACATTGTATGAGTAGTGATGACAGCTGAGCACGACTCTTAGAAATGGTTTATAGCCTTTGAGGTGGCAGTGTTTTTACCATCTGACGTTTACACGGAAAGTCTTTTCCAATATGAATTTATGAAGAACTATTTTTATGTTTTCCTAGAAATTGGTACATCTAAAACACTTGTGAAGAAGTTTGCCTAGCATGGAAAGCTTTTCATGAATTGCAGCTTTCATGACTGTAGTTACCAGTCTGTCTGTAGGCAGTAACAGATAGGGAGCAGCACAGAGGACAAAAAGGAAGTCAGGCAAATATCCTTGCTGCTTCTGAGCCCCAAAGATGAAAAACTTGCGTAGTTACAGGTTGTCTGATTGAAATATTCACAAGCACGCTTGAACGAAGTTGCACAGTGGACCAGATTCTGGCTTTTCCTTGCAATCTCATGCCCAAATCTTCAACCTTTATACTTACTTTGTTTGTTTCTTCTTTCCAAGCCAACAGAAGGAAATGAAGGAGCACTATATGGCATTGTATAAATACTTAGCTTTGTTCTCTGTAAAGCTGTATCTGCCTAGCACCTAGTGAAATAGCTGATAAGGAACAGTCATTTCAATGGCCATATTCAATGCAGACCAGAAGTTGAGGTGCATTGGAGCAGTTTTGCTTGACATCAGGGAGAGGTGGGAACCAGCAAGTCAGAGTTCAGGCTCTGGAGAGAGAGGCAGTATACAGAAGCATGAGAGAAACTAGCTCACTGAAGCTTGGCTTCTCTTGTCCTCTTTCCTCCAACCTGTCCTTGTGTCTCTCGCCTCCTCACTGATGCACCTTTGTCTTGTCTATCCCGACCCACAAGCAGCAACACTCCCCTGCTCCCATTCCCCATCTTACTCCTGGCTCCTCAGCTCCAGGCAGTCCAACTTTTTAATTTTTAATCATGCCCATGTTACAGTCTGTTTGCCCTGCTTAGCCCGGTTCATACAAATTTTAGTTTTTCGAAAGCTAATGACTTGACAGAAAGCACAGTTCTGGCACAAAAACCAAACCCTGACACTCTTCATGCTCCTATTCCAAAACCTAGGAGTGCCCAAGCTTTTCAAAGAGTTTTTTTAATAGGGCCAAAATAAAACCTTTTCCATTTCCTAGACTTGTTCTCGGAAATCATGGAGCTGTTTTGGATTAAATCTTCCAAAACAAGCTTGAAGCAGGGACCCAGCATGGAAAGTCTGAGCTGAAATCATTGCGCCTTGACAATGTTATGAACAAGTTTAAAGCAGTCTTTTAATGGAGTGAGGTGGTCTCAAAATCAGATAGAGCTACCAACTTCCCTCTAATGCAGATGTGATGGGTGATGTGCCTGTTGCATTGTTTTCTGAGATGCATCATGACTAGACTTGGATAAGATTTGTAGGCATGCACAGTAGTTTGTCTGATCAATTTTTTGGTTACAGGGTGTGTCTTGTAGATTGGGTCAGTGCCTGTGGAAACAGTAAACAGTCTCCTGGCAGTTCCTTAGTGGCCAGTAAAGTCAGTGAGGCAGCTGTTATGCTGCTTAGCCAGGGAGCCCTGAAGGTCATTAATGATTTAGCAGCCAGAGGACAATTGTTCTAAAATACCTGGTTACCTATGTCCTTCATCTTTCTTCCACTGCAGATATGGCTCCCAAGGCTTTGAAAACAATATAAAATCAGTTTGATGTGTTTTAATTTTGTTAATAAATTTGTTTGCATCTGGACAATAAAAAGGCTCAGATTTTCATCTCTTGGTTCCTGAATGGTTTTTGAAAGTTCTTTTTGAATTAGCTAACTGCAGTCTGGCACAGATTGTTGGCTTGAGTTCTGTGAGCAGGAAACGTGGAGCTGGCCAACAGGCTTTAATGCAACACTTTGAAAAATACCATGTTGAAAAGGTTGGGTGGGTATGATCCAGCTAAGCAAATCATAAATGTTTATATATATATGTATATATGTGTACATACTGCAAATACGTAAATTACATAATGCTAGTGAGAAGGCAGGGAATTTAAAATACTGATTTCTCAATTTGTACTTGAACCACTCTTAGTGTAAGTTCCTATGACCCTATACACATATAGTGTTGTTTTTGTACTCTGTAGTGCTCAGGGAATAAATGTAAGAAGGAAAAACTAAAAAAAGAAAAAAAAAAGAAAAAAATTCCTAACATTTTTTTAAACAAATGAAACCATTCATGCTTTGTTGTATAAGCCTCTTAAAGGGCAGCATAAAAATTTAAGTCTGAAATATGTAGATTCTTTTGAGCTGATTGAATGTACTGAAACTGATCTTCTAATACATATGAGGAGAATGTCAGAGCTAACCGAAGAAAAATTCAGACATGGTGTATGTAACCTGGAGATGCTCACATGCATTGTGGAGCAAGAATCTCCATTTTAATATTGTATGTGTATTTGTGTGTATATGCCACCATGGAAAGATAATTATTTTATGCAATTTCACATCAAAGTCTAATTGCCTAGATTAAAATGAAGGTTTGAGTGCAACGGGGTCTACTTATATCAGATCCGTTCATTTCTGCTAGATTTGGTGTGGCATTCTGAAACTCAGGTTTTCAAAAGCAAACATCTCATGTTGTTTACCCATCCATGCAAGTTGTTGCAATGTTACACAGTGCTGCAGTACTTGAATACCTCCCACAGTGTTCAAAAACATACCCTCACAAAGGCAGCTGGCATTGTAACAGTCCACTCTACTTCCATCAGGGTGGTTGTGGCAGCATTTCTTGGGGTTTTATTCTTTCCGTCTACTTTTTCTTCCTGCTGTTTCTTTTCTCCTCACTCTCTTTCCTTGAGTTCATTTGTTTGTTCCCACCCATCCTCCATAGCTAATTTTAGTTGCAGTTGTGAGAAAGCAAGATCAAGTGACTGAGTGTTGCACTTTAATATTTAAATGTTTTAAAACAAATAAAAGGGAGGACTTTTCCAGAAATGACTAAGCACTGAAATCCTTTGCTGTGCGATGCTGTGGAGGCCAATAGCATTCACACATTTAAGAAGGGATTAGGTAAATTCATGGAAAATGGACCTCACATGACTGTAAATACAGTGGTACTCACTGACCTCCAGTTCAAGTTCTTCAACTCTCTAGGTGGGGCTGAACATAATATAACAGCACAAATGGCTTTACGGTTGATTTGTTTCTTGTATTGTTTTCCCTAAATATCCATTATCACCCCTCCACCTTCCTAGGGCTTGATATGAGGGTTTTCAGACCTTTGTTCTCATAATATCACTGTGATGGTGCTCAATATTAAATTATTCCAGCATTTCTCTTTGCTGCTGAGAAATTTGTGTCTCCTGCTTATCCGCCAAAGTCATAGGTAAGTAACTAAAGCAATCTTGGACATATGATGAAGTCCTAGATCCCTGTAATCAAGTCACTAGTATAAAGGACACAGTTATCCAGTCAGGCACCAAGTAGACGAAAACCGACATCCTAGTCCTCATCTCCTCCTCCTCTGGAAAAACCTCACTTGTGTCAAATAATGGAGCATTTTGGTACTGTTCTGATGCAATCCTTGATGAGTCATTCCACGATATGGTATGCAACCTAAAAAGGCTGGAATGAGCTGCAGTTTTGTAGTATGGCTCTTCTGCCCTACCTTCTCTCACCTCTATACCAAGAAACTTCTTACAGAACAGTCACTAGAAATGCCTGTTTAAAATAAGAACATTAGGGGCTGTAAATAGCAGGATTAGTGCTTGCAAAATGTGAATCCCACTGTCTGTGGTGTTTGACATGGTTATGGAGACAACATACTAAAAACTGTAAAAATTATTCAGGCTAGAAAGCGTTGTCTAAGTGGGTTGCATCTTCACAGTAGCTAAATGAGATATCTTGCATTAAATATTTATTACATACCTCTTTTGGTATCTGTGATATGTAACTGACATTTCCTTTTTTTGCTCCGTTCTGGGTACTTAATGTTGTGATATTACAAGGCCACATCATTTGACAAGAGTCCTTAGTCTAAAGGCAAGAATCTTCCCCTCTTATAAAAAGAGCCAAGGAAACTGTTTCACTCAAAAGAGGATAGAGCCCATAATAGCAGATTTCTGGAAATCCAGGAGGGGCCTGGGGGACAGCTGGGGATACCATTTCTGTGCAGGCAGTATTCTCTACTAGATAGTGCAATCCAGTGAACATAGATGTAGCATCAAAAGCCTCTTGCCCTCGGTTGTTCTGTTAGCTTTATGTTTTTCTTTCATTGTTTGTTTCTGCAACCCATTTATTTGCCCTTGTACAGGAAAGATTTTATAAAATATTTGTTCAAATGTCACAAGCTTATTACCAGTATTATCCAATTATTTATGTAGAAGCTTTCATAATCCATTATTTTCCTGGAGAACCTTATTGTATTTACATGCCAAGAAATTGAACTTGCATGGTGAATGCCATTTTAAATCAATTCATTTTTAAATGACAGATGCTTGCAGACATTCTAATTTTGGCTTAATAGCTTACTTGCATTCTTGATAAATGAGATTCTGACTGTTTAAGACAAAGGAAAACAAGCCATTTAAAATCTGTTTTAATTAAGCTTGTTAAAAGTAATTTGAGTTACACTGATAACGTTTATATTGAACAGCCCTGGGACAATCAGAATGGTTCTCCCGTTCTCCTGTGCTGGCTTACACCCTTATACAGCTGCGTACTAGTGTGACTGACTGGAAAGTCAGGCTCGCTGTTTTGTGAAAACATCTTCACTGTTTCTTTGTGTCATGTCACACTTTTGTTTCTGGTGCTTGAATTATTTTTGGATTTCATAATACTGAGCTTTGTGTCACTGCATGGATGATACAACAGTTGATTCTTGCAAAAACCCACTTCAGACTCCACTGTAATACCTTTCTCCCTAAAGAAATTGAACCTAAATATGAGTATAAGCAACTGACTGAGTTTTGGGTCTACACTGATATATAGTATCTAGTTTAAAACTAGTAATACTCACTAGGATGGAACCAGGTAAATTACTTTGCTTCAGAGGCACAGCTTGCTCTTATGTCACCAGATTTTGCTGCTGTCACAGGTTTTTTTTGTTTGGCTGGTCTGCCTCTCTAATTGAGCAAGAGCTATACTCCCTGGGATAAACAAGTAGCAAAGAAAATACACAGAACCCATAGGGGTCTAGGGGCATCTTCTTTTACCCTGTTCTCAGTCCAGCTCCTTTTACAAGCTCCCCCTTTAGTCCTCCCTTATACTGGAGTTACCCTACTGTATGTCCTGCTCTTTCTTCTCTTCTAAAAGCAGGTAAACTTTATATGCATATGTTTTAATTCACATCTTCTTATAGAGATGCAGAGTGCTAAGGATGAGAAGTCCCTTCTACCTCACTCAGTGCCTGCAGCACAACCCAGCAACATGCCATGGGAGAAGTGAAACTCTGCTCTAACAGCTGTTCTCATCTAGCATTGCTCATTTCTGATATAACCCAGAAAAACAATAAGAACTGATTATCAATACTTTGAGGCTACAGGTCAGGAACATTAATTGAGTACTGGAAAATAAACAAACCAGCTTCCAGGAATCAGGGCAATGATTTGGAAGGAAACTAATGCCCTGGCTGTGTCCTGTTACTGGAACAAAAAGAAGCATGAGAAGAAAGTATGTTTTATTTTTCAGTAACACAGGCAACAATTGACCTTTGATAATGTTTTTAATTTAGCCTCCAAGATAGCATGCAAGTCCAGGAGTTACCTAGTTTGAAACAATTAGTATGTTGTTCGTATGTCATGGTTTATGAACAAAGTGTGAGCTGAGCACAAAGACCCCCCTGTTCTCTTCTCCAAGGCATGAGATAACTTCATAAAGATTTATTTTGGAAGAATTGACCTAGGAAATATTTTAATTCAAACCAAGAACAAATGTAAAGCTTCATGAGATTAGTCCTATCAAGACTATAGAAAGGATTCAGAGACCTGACATAGGGTGAAAATGAGCAGGTGAGTAAATCCAGATAGACACAATTTTGGTAGGTAAAGTTCAAATAGCCAAAAACGTCTCTTCATGAAAAAAAAAAAAAAAAAAATGGAAAGAAAGAAAAATAAAGAAAAAAGAGAGAAAAAAAAGAAAAAAAAAAACCAAAAGGACAAAAGAGGAGTGACGTGTAAATAAAAATATCTTCTACATCATTACTTAAAACTAAATCAAGAATATAACAAAATAAGCCAAGAGGACAATGAACAATTTCAGTACATTTGCTGTAGCTAATACTGGAAATCACATTCCCAAGAAAAGCTCCCCCACCTCTTTGCAATTATAAAGTCTGCTCATGGCAGCATGTCACTCAACACTACAAAAAGCAAGTGGAAAATTAGTAACACCAAAGCTACAGATGACAAAGCTGTACAAGTTTACAAGTGTCACTGAAACAGATCAATCCTTTGATTGTACAGAGGCTACCAGACTAACAGCCTTTGAGAGACCAACAGTTACTGTTATAGTGCTTTTGCAATGGAGGGCTTTCTGCAGGATCCAGTGGGTAATTATGTACCTTGTACGGAACAAATTATTGCAATTTAAGAATAAAGAGCTTGATCCTACTCCCAATGATGTCAATAGGAAAACATCACTTAAAACATGGTTCCACAGTGTGGAAATACTGTTTCACAAATGAGGACTGACTGATCTCACCCTTTCATGTGTGGTTTTCTGAAGATTCTTGGGTTTAGGACTATAATATGTCTTTAGTTTATTACAAATGTTCACCAGAATGCTTTCATTAAAAGTCTGGTGAGTGACGTCCACCCAACGTCTGTAGTTACTGTATGCTTAATTCCAAGAGATGCTACCATTTTTAACAGATTGCGCCTGTTTCTTGAGAATGAACTTAGAAAGTAGGAAACAGTTTTTGTCCTGTTAAACTTTAAGGTTAAGAAAGCAGTTCTACAGAAAAAAGAAAGAAGAAAAAGAAAAAAAGAAGGCAGATTTTAGGCCACTATACTCTCAGCAGTTCTGCATGCTGTGCAGGAGCACTCCTCAAAGTCCACACCTGTAACAGTTTACAAGACAGATAATCATTATTACCAGAATTGGTAGCACTGAATGGAAAATGGTTTTAAAAATTGCTCCATCCTGGGCAGCATAACCGGTACATGCCTCAAAGGTTTAAGTGTAGTTATGTCCCAGGCTGTTTTATAAGCAGATGGGTAAGTAAATAGTACATAGCAAAGCAGTCTTGCAAAATCTGGAATAATGACCATATTGAAGCCTGTTAAAAGAGGACATATTAAATAATACATGAATGACTTTATAAACTTTTTGTGTCCACATGAAACTATATTTGTCATCCAACAGCATTTAACCTCAAATATGTAACTGAGGTGTTTACAGTTATTGCAGAATACTAAAATGTTAGAAGTCTAACAGTCTCCAGCCACTAGCTCAGACCTCATCACAAAGGAATTGTTTTGGAAAGCTCCTCCCAAATTATGGTCATAACCCCAGTGGTCAGACAGATGGTTTGCAGTAGTTAGGCAAAGAAAACTGTCAGCAGTGTTTTCACAAAACAAACCTTATCGTGTCTTCTGCAATTTGAACAGACGTTGGTCAACCCTGGGAGAAGGGCAGATGGGAATCTTACAGTCTCTTTACATTTTATTTTGTCATCTCATGAATGACATGTATTTTTCATGGCAGAATTACTGTGTAGACAAATAAAACTTCTTGGACACTATTTTTAATCTTCACAAACCCAGATAAACGCTGTGAATGATGCTTAGCATGCTTAGCATTTCCAGCCTCCTGCGTTATGATATGGCCTTGTATCATTTATGAATAATCCCATTTTATGCAGTAGTTTCATCTCTTCTCTATCGCTCTTCGGTTTTTTGCCATGGCCATTTCTTTTGGCCATTGCTCGGCATTACTCTTTCAGATCTATTTTTCCATGGATAAAATCTCCTGGTTCTAAGGATAAGATAGCTGAGGACATTTTAGCTGTTCATGTTGGTTTGGAAGGGGGGCAAAAAACCACAACCTCACTAAGTCATGTTTTGTCATACACTTAAAAACATACAGTCCCCTAATAAAAAGTTAACTACATATAGACATACATCATTTGCCTTTAAAAGTGAGAAAACACTTTCTATTGAATGAAAACATGCATCTAAACCCCACTGGATTTGAAATTTCAGTCATTGCCCATATTAGTATGTGCCAGAACAAAGTGGGTTCGTAATTTCTATTCTGTAGATGTGAAAATTATTAGCACATTTGGAAAAATTTACAATTTCAGACTCTTAACAGTGCCAGCTTTTGTTAGATACCTGAAACTTCCTTCATGTATTGCAGGTTGTCTTTGTTAGCTGGTGTAAAAGCTTCTGGGACTGTGGACTTGTGGCCCTGGATGATGTATCATTGAGCCTGGGAAGCTGTCAGGGTGCTGGTAAGACCATGTATATTTGTCATCCAACAGCTGCTACCCTTTTTAATAAGAGTTCATCGCATACCTTCATTTTCCAAGCCCGTCTTACAGCTGCCTTCATCCCACAGTGGTTTCTTTTCCTTTTCCAAAAAGTATTGCATAAACCCTATTTTTGCAGTAGCATACATACAGTGAGGAACAGTTTTTGTTCACAGGTGTGCCAGCTAAATCCTAATCAGCATCATGTAACTGACTCTGGTGCAGTTGTATACAAGTGAGCATCCTTTGGGGCACTACAATATAAACCAAAACAAGCAAACAAACGAAGAAAACCCAACAAAAAACCAAAACCATCAGTCCAACTGAGGGGAAAGGAGTTTTCAGATGGCTTTTAGGAAACCCGGAATGGACCCAAAAGCAGTATTTTCAAAACATAGTGTCATTCTTTTTAGTCCAGAAGTACAGTTGTGCAAGGCCAAGACATAGTCCCTTTTCTGAACTGCAGTTCTCTAATGAAGACAGGTGAGTCTAAGTCTCCCTTTTGCAGTGGGAGGAACTGAATGCTTTTGCGCAAGACTGCGCCCCCTGAGATGCACAGGTTAACCTCTTTGAACTCACCCTCTTCTGGGGCTCCTTGAGGTTTGACAATGCAATGACTGTATTCTAATTTGGAAATCATTCCCACGAGACAGGCATCTATCTATAATCCCATTCTTCTTCAGAATAAAGCCATGCCTTTGAAATGGTGATAAGACTCATCTGCAATGCCATTTATACTCCCATGTAATAATAACTTTTTAATGACCTCTTTTGATTGCATTTCATGCATTCAGGCAGCTAACCACTATGGAACAGAAAGAGGTCACATATATAAAACAAGGTGCTATTTCTCTAAAGAATTTCGAACAGTAATCTGTGTTGCCTTTCTGTATTTCCTAAGTAACTTGAAAAGGAACCAAAGGTGAAGAACTGATGCTTGGATGTGTAGTCATACTGGGACTTTTCACTGATGGCAGCAGAAAAATGTCCCAAAAATGCCCCAGTGTACATGAGGTATCAAGGCTTCCTTCTTTGCAAGAGGTGAAAGCAGCTCAGAGAGTCTGCTCCTGAGCTACATATTTGGATCACAGCAGAAGAGCTGACAGAAGCTTCCTGGCAAGCACCTGAATTGTTACTCTCTTCTGCATAATTGAACAGAATTGAAGTCATGAAAATAATCTAGTAATTGCAGCTCTGTGGTCTGTTGTATGTGGTATTAGAATCTGGTGCCATGGCAACATAGGAGAGCTAAATGTGGTGTTTGATTTCAGATCATAGAAACTCCAGTCTTTGACAAGACGCATTTAAAATGCATGGTATACACGCTGGAGCTCATTAAACTGCTTGAGGTGCCACAGTAGTGAAGAAAACTACACTGGTGTAGCCCATTGTGGAGTAAGAGTTATGATGACGTAATAGACTGTATGAGGTGTTTTACAGAATACTAGTACACGCTAGTGAGCCAGAGTCAGGCACAGATTTCCCCAACCCTGTGAAGAAAATGAAATTAAATTTCATAAATTAGTTTGAAGCTTTCTTAAGCTTGTGACTACTGGAAGTATTGCTAGGTAGATAGGAGTGATTTCAGCAGGTGAGTGGAAGTGATACATTACTGGTATAATTTCTCCATATATGTCTAATATATTTGCAGTTTTAAACAATGTCTTCTCCTTATAGATCTACAGCTGCCCAATCCTGGGGAGTGTAATTTTGAAAAAGATGAGTGTGTGTTTACCCAGAAGAAGAGAGGTCGTGGGAGCTGGCACCGGAGGAGGGGTCCAACTCCCACTTCTTACACCGGACCGAAAGGAGACCACACTACTGGGGTAGGTGAGTTAAGCTCCACACTGAACTTTCAGAACAGAGATTGATAGCTAAGAAAAAATTCTTTGAAATTATAACCTAGAACACAAAGTTTTTACTATTCTGTTCAGAACAGTTATTAATGAAATGAAGTAAACGCATTTCTTAGGGACACAGGAATGGTTTTGAGAATGTGACGTTTCATCTGAATTATCTGCAAGCCAACTGGGTAATTCAGTCTTCATGTTTTAAAGTAGCCCTTTCCTTTGCGAGAAAAAAAGACAGGATGACTTCCTAGACCCTGCAGAAATGCCTGCTTCCAAACCCCTAGTTTACATGAATATTCAATAAAACTAAAAGGCAAACAAGCAGTTGGGATCTCTTCTACCTGAACACTTGAAAGAAAACATGGGTAAGAAAAGAAGTCCCACAGACTCTTTGTCTTGAAAATCTGCTCCATAACCATGGAGCAGATGTAATTTAAAGTATTTTTACATTAAATATATGTAAATTAAAGTATTTAGGCAAGTGGGGCCCCTATTAGCATGAATGAGCACACAGAAAACTACAGCAGAATTGCCCCCGCTCTTGGGGCAGTACTGATGATTTTTGGAAGTGATGAACTGCATTGGGTGCTTGTGTTCCTCCAGAAGAGGACCTCAGTAACAACTCCACTTACTTCAGCATAATGGATGCAACTGCTGTAAGGCTTGTGAACTTTAAATAGGTTTAAAAAGGCTTCGTGGGCCTTTGGATTTGCCCTCTTTCACAGTGGTTAGCATTCATTCAACAAGTTATAAAGTCAGTTGCAGACACGCTGGTTTATTCACAGTAGCTGTCTATCTGGTCTGTTAATAATTTTAGCCAGACTACAAAAGCAGTTGGCCTGCCTAAAAGGCTCACCAAAAGCTATTACTATTCTGTCAACTGTGAGTGTAAACCATGTTGAGCATTATCAAGGGTAGTTATTTCAGCTGTGAGTACGAAGTCTCACTCTATGCAAGCTTAATTCAAGTTGCTTTGGAAAACTAGTTTGTTTTTAGTTAATAAAACAACAAATGCTCCTAGTTAGCAAAATAACAGGTGGTTTGTCTTGCTTCTGATCTCTTTATCTAAGAAGATGGCTTTGTGCACATTCAGCAAAATCTCACTTTCCCATCTCCTGGTAGAATTTCTGTAATAGCTGCATCCTGCAGATTGTATGGCCAAAATTCTACATGTGGAATTGCAAATGCATTTAGGAATGTTTCTCTTTGGCTTGAAATAGCAGATGACCAAGAAATTATGTTCTTCCATTGTTAATTCTAAATAGTACTGACTCTGGCATAAAAATCTTTATCAAAATAGTTTCAATAACAGTTTTTTATATACTGAGCATGTTGAGCATAGTGAACATGCAGATAGAATGCATTCTACTTTGCTAATATTTGCTTGCGTATCTTTTGAAGGATATTACATGTACATAGAGGCATCCGACATGGTCTATGGACAGAGAGCATACCTAGTTTCAAGATCACTGAGAGGAACCTCTGGAAAACAGTGCTTGACATTTTTCTATAACATGTATGGAGCTGGGACTGGATTATTAAGTGTTTATCTAAAGAAGGAGGGTGATGACAATGAGATTCCTTTGTGGAGGAGGACAGGGGAACAAAGCATCTCATGGCTAAGGGGACTGATAGAATATGAAAGTGATAGAAATTACCAGGTAAGAAAAAAACCCCCAACCTAACCCAACCCAACCAACAACCAAACCAAACCAAACCAGAAAAAACCAACCCAACAAAAACCAGTCAAAACGGAATATTGAACTGAACTATGTGCTAAAATCCAAGTTTTGGATTGTATTTAAAAAAAAAAAAGAAAAAAAAAGTTAAATGTAGATAGCATTGAATGGACACCAGAACAAGCTGAAGCAACATGTAATTTCTTAAAAATGAAGGTAGGGAAGGAATTATTGAAGACATTAATAGGTTTCAAGTATGAAAATAGTTCATTAATTAAAAAAAAAAAAAAGAAGTGTTTAAATGCTGTTTTCCCATTATTTCTTGTCAGCAGTAATATTTTTTTGTCACTTGCAGAATTTCTTTTCCTTCAGCTGTCTAAAGCCCTGTCTAGATTTATCACCACTACGCTGTGATAAAATGACTGCTTCTTGCAGGACTGTCTTTCTGAGGTGGCACCAAAGGCAAGGGATGTTACCAAGCCAGAGCTCTGCCTTTGGTTTCAACAGTGCTATCATTTCAGTATTGCCAGAGACAAAGCCTACTTCAATTTCTCTGTCAAAGAGGAAACTGAAATTACTGCACTGATCGTTAACCAAGGATGTTGTCTGTGGGGGTTTTTTAATCACTTTGCCTTAAGAGTTTGGAAATTATTTAGGAAACAATCACATCAAAACAAACAAAACCAGCAACAAACCCCACACAAATGACAAAAAGAAACCTTTTACTGAAAAACAAGTTTAGCTTCATTAGTAAGACCACAACAATATTGTCATGCTTTTTCTCCCCTCCAAGTCTTGCTTACATACGGACCACACATAGCTACACATTTGGGCTGAAAAGATAGAAATGCCGTGTCACTAGAGAAAAAGTATGAGTTGTCTGTAACACACAGTGATTTCCTAACAAAGTGTGCAAACAGATTTGCTTCAGCATAGCACACACCCAAATTCTCTGATCAATCAGTCCACTGATGGAGTGCGGAAGTTTCCTTCCAAGAAGTGGGCTTTCCAGAGAGACTAGATCATTGCGTAGACTGCTTGGTTCTACTTTTTTTTAGTCCTTCCTCTCCTGTGGGATTCATTAAAAGCTGTATCTTACCCTTACAGATTATTTTTGAGGCAATCCGTGGTGTGTCGATGAGAAGTGACACTGCTATTGATGATATTCTGTTCCAGGCAGGACCCTGTTTAGGTAAGTTTAAACAGTTTCTCTTACAGCAATTCACAGCACATCTTGTAATTAGAGAGGTGATACGTCTTCCGTTGAACCCCCAATGAATGGATCTGAATTTAGTATTGTGCTGCTGGATTGGTGCAGAATTCTTTTTCTAGTAAGATGCGAGACGATCCTCAGAATCTGCACTTGTAAAGATGCTGTAGCTCTTTTAAAAAAACGTACGGCTGTCTCATTTAAATACAGCATGGTAATAACATTCTGTCTTATGCATTCTTATGTATGATAAAAATACAAATAGTTACAGTATTTTCCCCTTCTTTGTGTTCTAGAAGTGGAAGAAATTCAATTCTCATCAGGCTATCCTGATAGCTTAAATGAAATTGAGTATTAAATACAGTCACAGTCTGCTGAAAGGAACAAAGTGCACAGAAGACCTGTATGTGAGAAACTGCACAAATTGCTTATTTTAAAATATGTTTCAAGTAAATACTGGACTGGTTTGAGTATGCACCAATGTATAGGAAGAACACAGAGCACTCCTGTTCCTCGCCTTTGAAATGAAATTACTGACTCAGGGCTTCTTAGACTGTTGGGGGATTTTTTTTACATTTTTTCTCTTTTGCATGAGTTTTGCATCAGTTATTACATAAATGCTTCCCATTTTGCACAGATCATTCATTTTAATGCACCTTTTTTTAAAAAAAAACCAAACAAAACAAAAACCCCCACCTTTCTGGTATACAGGTAAAAAGAGAAAAGTAAAGGTGCACAACTAAAATCCAATATTGTATCATCTTAAATCTGCATTCAGTGAATGTTTTGTGTTGGGTACAGAATGGATTTTTGTTAAGGAAATTATAAATATTTTGAAATAATAAAGAAAATAGTATTACCTACTAGCAATAGCCTACAGGTTAAGTGCAATTATTCATGATGACAAATCTCTCTGGGAAACTCTTAACACTCTGCTGGCAATTTTTTATGGTTTTGTATTCTTTAACAAATATATTCATCTTCCTTACCGATATCAAACTCACTTTCAGTGTTCCAGTATAATTCAGAGTAAGCTGCTAACATTTTGAACTACAGGAAATGAAACCCTTTGAAGCCATGTTTTGTGGCATACAAGTTGTATTGTTTGGGTTTTTTTTTTAATAAATCAGATTGTACACTCACAGCAAATGTACGTACACTTTACCCAACCACAGATGCCTTGCATTATATTAGTAGGAAACTGAATTCACACAACATATTAATTTTTAAAATTTGATGTGCTTGTATGCAAGGTTTTGTTTTGAAATTTATAACTTTCTAATAAAATGTAAGTTTGAAAACCATCTTATTGCTCTGCTCTAGACTTTATAGTTATTAGTGTAATGAGAAACAACTGAATCTAACAGCCTGAATTCACTATTTTGAATATGTGGGTCACATCACCTAAGACATCTGACAGAAAGCAATCTGATCTCATACAGGAAGTTCCTGTATTAAGCCATTGAAACAATTCTTACAACCACCAAATTCAAGTTGTTGCCACAAGATGCGAGCTCTGCATAGTGGGAATAGCCTTTTCTCCTTTCAGAACAAAGTACACATTTTTCCAAACAGCCTGTAAGGATGAACAGCACCTAGGACAATCTAGCCCCTTGAATCTGCAGTAAGTTTTCATGCTGGTGACACAAACAACTGAAGAGATTGTTCAATTGAATACATTCAGTACTAATGTGTTTATGTGACCACACAGATTGAAGCAGTTTATTATTTCCTAGAGACTGAGGAAGAGTCAAAAAGAACTGACATCTTAACTGCCTATCCTAGCTACCTGCAGTCCCCCGTTGGCAGCTGGTTATGAACACATCACTTCTTCTATCATTCTAAAAATGAAAGCAACCAGAAACAATGAACTGTTTCCTAAGAGTCAGTGTTGTTCTGTAAAGCATATGCTTTGGTATCAACATTCAGATCAAATTATTTAAGCAGAAAGTAAGCGAAAAAGAAGTGGTTAAAATCATCAGACTTGATGGTTCTCCATACTTCTGATGGGACTTTCCTGTAAGCAGAATGAAGCACAAAGTATAACTTTTGGATTCCTGTCTCTAAAAATTTATGCAACTCTGCTTTATTCGATCAAAGTAATCAGATTTAGGCTGATATGAGTAAGAACATAAGCAAAGTACTCTATCCTGCTTTCCATCGAGTGTCCTCTAGAGACCTCACTGATATGATGATTTTGTTGGAATCACAGATGGTAGTGTTCATCCATAGGGCGTGAAGCACTGTCCTGACTGCAAGAAAAAGCCTAAACTCTTCTTTCAGTAGGGAACAACAGCAACTTCCTACACATTTCTGCTGCAGGCGTTAAAGAATAAAGGGAAAACTTCAAAGATTACTTTAAATTACTTCAATGCCTGCTGAATATCAGTCTATAGAATAGGAAATTCAGGGACTAGTGAAAGAACGGCTGGAAAACATCTGAAAACTAGGGAAGGTGCATTTACATTTACCCCCTATCAAATTTCAGTTTTATGCTGAGATACAAAACATTCCATCAACTCTGTCCAAATAGAAAACTCCCCATGCAACTTATTTCTGCCCTGGATCCATTTATATTTACTCTCTGTTCCTTTCTTACTGCTGCAGTAGCCGTACAGGGACCAGAGCAGGGCAAAGAACAGCCCTGAGGCGTGCTATAATAGGACTGTTTACTATCTGAAAATTTCTTTAAAAGCTACTGGAGAACCTACAAATAACTGCTTTGATTCAAAAGCAGCTGTAACATGCAAACACTAACAGGCTTGTATATGATGGCTCTAAATGTAGCTTTGTGCAGAGTGGAACTGAATTTGTCCGAGATACAGAAAAAGCTCTTTTATTGCCCTCTTGTTTCATTCTCTATTATTTAAATATTTTCCATTGGTTAACTTTTTTTTTCCATTATCCTTATTAATTTTCAAAAAGAGAGCGCAATTTATATCTCAGTTATGCCAAAGAAAAACCGAAATAACACCACAAACTACCACTGTTATTCTAGCTTTACGCTAATGTAAATGAAACCAAGTTTCTCAGTTGCTTAAGCGTGAATTAATGAATGAATGAATTTTCAATACTCTATTACATTACTTTGCTCGATATTCATCTTCTTGCTGTTTTCTTCCCATACTTCCTCTGTTGTTTTCCTGTCCACCTCCTGCACCTTTCTGTCTTTCCCACCTGCATATGGTTTTCCTAAACATAAGCATTTTGGTCTCTTAGCCAACTGCGTGTTCTGCTATGTTCCTTTGCTCACTGCTAAGTACTGTAATTACATCTCACTGCTCTTACATTCTGTATTGGCTTTTACATCCTCCCTTTATTCTTTTGAGAACTCCCCTTGGTCTAAGCACTGCCTACTTTGCGGCCCCTGGCATCTCTTTTTTCCAGGTCTCACTGGCACCCATACTCACCAGATCCTGGAAAATGCTCCCTGACAAATTCTAGTAAAAACAGATCTCTTCAGCAGCCTTTAGTGGGAGTATCTTGAAATGGCTCCTTAATCTATTGCCTCCTTCTCTTTTGGCTGGAAGTCACTGTTAATGAGTTCAAATCTGCCCTTTTGGTCTGCAAGCTTAAGACATAACTGATTTAGGAGACTCTATTAACTAAGTGAAACATTACCTACACATAAATTGGCTAATACTTTAATTAACTAGACACACTGTAGTGGTTTAAGCCCAGCTGGTAACTCAGAACCAGGCAGCTGCTTGCTCACTCTCCCTTTTTCCCCTCCTACTCCCAGCAGGATAGGGATGAGAATCGAAAGAACGCAAATCCCACAGGTTGAGATAAGAACAGTCCAGTAACTAAGGTATAATACAAAACCACTACTAGTAGTAATAATAATGATAAGGGAAACAACAAGGGGAGAGGACACAATTGCTCACCACCTGCCAACCGATACCCAGCCCAACCCAAGCAGTGATCTGGGCCTTCTGGGTGACTCCCCCCAGTTTCTATACTGGGCATGACGTGCTGTGGTATGGAATACCCCTTTGGCCAGTTTGGGTCAGGTGTCCTGTCTCTGCTTCCTCCTGGCTTCCCCTCTTCCCTGGCAGAGCATGAGACCATATTTGAAATGTGGCTACAAAGAGGGTGGAGACTCCCTTTTTACAAGGAGTCACATGGAGAAGACAAGAGGTAATGGGCACAGTTATTCCTGGAGAGATTCTAATTTGACACAAGAGGAAAATTTTTCACAATGAGAACAATCAGCCATTGGAATAATCTCCCCAGGGAAGTGCTGAACTTCCCAACACTGGACCCATTTAAGATTCAGCTGGATAGGGTGTTGGGACGCCTAGTCTAAGTCATGCTTTGCCAAGAAAGGTTGGATCAGATAGCCCTTGAGGTCCCTTCCAAGCTGGTATTCTACAATTCTATGACTTGCAGGATACTATAGACATAGTTCCTTAGGTACAGGCAGCATGGCAAGCCTCTGGATGCCAAGTATCTGGTTCATACTGGAAAAACATTGTTTTCCTTATAAACTTTCTAGGACAAATCACTCTAGTTATGTGTTGATTTCTTTACTTAAGCACAAGCAGTTTCTTAGCTGTCTTTGCTTTAGCAGTCTTAATCAGCCTCCCTGTCCCTCATAGAAGCTTTGGCCAGTTACTAGGCCTTGTAAGCAGCAGGAACTCTTGGTCTGAGAGAAAAAGTAGAGCATGTGGGAAAGGTAAGGCATCTGCAGGAGTCCCAGTGCCACTGGTGATCGCCCAGCTGCCAAAATCTCACACACAAGCATTCATCTAGGATCATTTATAAAGGACATCTGTCCTTCCTACGGACTTTATGAAGGAACAAATGCTTTCCCTATTGTTTCGTTAAAAACAAAGAAGAAGCAAACAAACTCAGACAGGTGCTGGAATAGGAAAACAAGGAGAGTTCGCTTGCCCGGAGCCCACGCCTGTCCCCGTGAAGGACGGGGGTACGCAGAAGGTGCCCAGCCCTGCAGCACCGGCCGACCGACTTCTCGGCTGTGCTGCCACCTCGTGGGAACGCCGCTACGCCACTCCCGCGCCGCGGTACGCTGCCA
>NW_009922226.1:3747-19031 GCF_000696875.1 Nestor notabilis | reverse complement strand
TTATTTTATTTTATTTTATTTTATTATTTTAATTTTTAGATTTTCCATAACCCAAGATTCATATAATCAATCGATTTATATGAAACATTTTCTGACAGAATCAATGTAACCTCATCATTTTTGAAGGCTCAACAACACATTCATTTAGGCTGTTTCCTTGAAGCTATGATGATAAGGTCCGGGTCAGCTCCACAAACCCACTAAGACCATAATGTGTTCACAAAGATTTACGTACACAACATCCAGCTTTGGTTTTGAGCAGATGAATTTGAAATGTAGAAGGGGAGGTGCAGCATGTACCTACCTTTCCCTCCTCCCTCCTCTAGCGTCCAGCTATAAATCATGCATCTCCTAGAGCTGGGAAGGGAAGGAAACAGGACTCACATCTCCTAATCCTCTTCTAACCATCAGCCCACCTCAATAAAAACATATTAGTTTACACAGATGGTCCAATATATATTTTCCAATACTGCCAGAAAGCAGAATCTCTTTTTATGTTCATTTTTCTTGTTTCCAAAAGCTGCATAACTATGGGAAATAAAAAGTGAGTAAGAATTTACAGCAGGTTTTTGCTTTTCCCTGTTAGACTGCAATAAAGATTAGGTAGGTCAGTGCTGTGCTGCTCAGAAGTTTATTTACTTCACACTGTGATTTCTCCTTGAAAGAGTAAGGGCAAAGTAACCTTTGGATCTTCAAAAGCTCTGGCTGTGATGACTCCAAGAGGAATGTGGATACTGTTAGGTTGGCAGCATGCTGTTGAATGCTGCAAAAGACTCAGCTAATAGCTCAGGTGAGCTGAGGGGAGCTACGGTGACTGGGCTGGTTCTGTATTTCATATCATTAATTAATCTACTACAGTGAGCTCTTCCTGAACTGTTGTTTATTCCTTGCTTATACAGTCTTATCGACCTGACCCTGGGGAAAATCAATTCTTGTAATCTATCTTATTACAATTAAATATATGTACAGAACTTGATATAGTACAGCAGCAGTGGGGCTTGAAAGAGGCAAAGTAAAATGTGTGGGAAGGAGGAAAAGGAGGAAAAGCAGACAATAGAGGAAGTTCAGGTGAGATCTAAGGAAGAAGCTCTTCCCTGTGAGGGTGCTGAGGCGCTGGCACAGGGTGCCCAAGGAAGTGGTAAGTGCTCCATCCCTGGCAGTGTTCAAGGCCAGGTTGGACAGAGCCTTGGGCGACATGGTCTAGTGTGAGGTGTCCCTGCTCATGGCAGGGGGTTGGAACTGGATGATCTTAAGGTCCTTTCCAACCCAAACCATTCTATGATTCTGTGTGTCACAGAGGTAGCTTTCAGCCTTCTCCTCTAACAGCTTTGCCCCTCTTTGTTTTTCTTTTCATAAGCCAGCTTTAGAGAGAAGGGCTAGGAAGATCTTACAGCTTTGCTTTGGCTCCCTTCCCTCTGACAACAGAGGCAACGACAAATCCAAGACGCTGCCAGCCCTCCTTCAAGGGCTGGATTGATGTCCCTGCCTCGTGGTTAGACCCAGCTGGGAGAAGGGGAATTAGGCCTTGTCTTTCAATTACTGCTGTTTTGCTCAGGGCCGCACACTGAAGCCTCCCGGCGGACAAGTCCTTCTTACTGCTTATCATCTCTGGGTTGTGTTTGAAAATAAAGCTTTTAATTAAAACTGGCATTTCTCAGCTTCCCACTGGCAGCAGACATCTGCCTGCAAAGAAATATCTTTTGTGACACTTGCAGTCCAGAAGCCCAGTGTTAAAGAGAGTAAACTAATTCTCCACTCTCCTGCCATTGGATGAGATGTGAAAGATAAGTTCTTCAACACTTACATCCATTAAAGACTCCACAGCATTTGGCTGCAGTAAGGGGATTAACTGCAGTGACCTGGCCAGATTGCAGCTCAAGTAATCTGTCTCAAATCCCCCCCCCCAGTTCCTTACGTGATATAAACTTCCCCTCTGGAAGCTGTTGATGTGAAGAGTTAAACTTGAAGGTGACAGTGTTTCATAGGTGGTCCTTCCACATGCACCCCAAAATAACGTGATGGGATCTTTTCCCAACCCCAGCACCTTCCCCTGAGCTGAAAACAAACCTTGTGAAAGATTTCATGCCCAAAGCCATATTTTGGTAGAGTCTTCAGCATCTGAGAGGGACGATTTCAAACACTATAACCCAATGACTTCCATAAAGCTGTCTGGGTTATCTCGCTGCATTAACATTCAAGGCTGTAGAGAGTATTGGCAAAGTTCTTTGAGGACTTCAATTGCACAATGATACAACTGAATCCTCTTATGACATCTAAATCTGATGGGAGTTTTTTTGTGTTTTAAGTGTGGATCTTGACATGTAATTTCATTTTATTATAGAATCACAGAATGGTTTGGGTTAGAAAGAACCTTAAGATCATCCAGTTCCAGCCCCCTGCCATGGGCAGGGACACCTTCCACTAGAGCAGGTTGCTCCAAGCCCCTGTGTCCAACCTGGCCTTGAACAGTGCCAGGGATGGGGCAGCCACAGCTTCTCTGGGCACCCTGTGCCAGCGCCTCAGCAACCCTCAGAGTAAAGAACTTCCTTACATCCAACCTGAACTTCCCCTGTTTCAGTTTGAACCCATCACCCCTTGTCCTGTCACAAAGTCTCTAATGAAGAGTCCATCTCCAGCATCCCTGTAAGCCCTCTTCAGATACTGGAAGCTGCTCTGAGGTCTGTGCCTGTTTCTCATAGGGTCCTGAGGGCAAAGTTACTTCCTCTGTTCACAGTGATGTATTCTGATGTGGGCTAACTATCTCTCACCCTTCTCCCTGCAGCATCCTGCACTCCAGGCATTTAATGCACCAAATCATCATGTGCAGCATAATCCTAAGAAGGTAGAATGGGGAGAGGGCAGATTGAAATGATTTACCCACAATATCTCTGATAGTCCCATCAGAGGTCTGTGCTGTGAGTTTTACAACAAGTTTCATGAAGTCCTGGATTTCCATCAACCAAAAAACCCCACCACCAAAAAACCAAAACCCAGGAGGGAGATGGTGAGGGTTTAACACCAGAATACGGAAATCAAATTCACTTATCCTCCAGCACCAGCAATCCCAAAATGCCATGGAAGTAAAGGAAAAACAATAAGTAGAAAACAAATGTGGCCTCAGGAGTTTGTTCATAAATTTATATGGCAATAGCACTGCATGTTTTCAAAAATGAAATAGCCTCAAATAAGATATTAAACCTCAGAATGTAACATTTCTGTCTGATACAATTGAGATTACCCTATAGATATTTTATGGCTTTAGCAGCTTTTTCCCTTCCATCATGAAATATTTAATAGTTCTAATTTATCACTTTAATATTGAGTTGTTTTGGCTTAGATGCTTGGGCCATGAACTGAGCTGTGCAGATGAGAGGGAACTGTGCATGTGTATCAACTACAAACTGAAGACAGCTACAGTTTACCTCTCCAATGGCTGGTAACCACCCATCATCACTTCTATTAAGGGAAAATGAACTCAATCACCCTTCTGTGGACCACTTGGCACCAGCTCTGCCCATTATCACTATTTATATTCCCCAAGCTGTAAGACACCAAGTTTTCAGACACAAGGAATGGATGGAACACCCCAAAATGGCAAAAGAAGGGGAAGTGCCCCAGCATCTCATGCCCTGTTCAATGCCCTGTGTTCTGCTTTGGTGCTAACATATGATTCAAGGCAGCCAAGGCTAATGAGTGCCCTGTGGTGTGATTGATCTGCCCTGATTTAGGTACCCAAAAGTTACATGTCTACATCTAAGCTACTCACCACAGGTTCTCCTTATAAACCATGGAAAGCAGCGGGCCCATTCAGAGGACAGCATGGCACATCTCAAAACCAAATATCTACAATGGGTCAGATGCGTTTCTCTGTGCAGGCATCTACTTCCTTAGTTGTCTTTGTGGTGGAGCATGGAGCCACAGCACCCAATCCATTTCTGCATGTCTTTTTCTTTATCCAAGCAAAGATAACCCATCTGTCTCAGGTATCAGAACAGCCTCTGCCAACAGCCAAGCTCTGTCTCTGCTGCATGACTCTATAAGCACACAAAATCACCAGGAGTAATTTCTGCTTTAGTTTTATTGGCCACATTTGTGTAGAGAGTCCCATAACCTCGGTCAGCCTCTTCCTTTAGAATTCCTGTTAAGACACTTCAGTAGAGTTATGTTTTGGTGACTGATTTATGGCATTTTTAAAGCAGCCAAGTTCACTGTCCTCAATGAATGAAGCTGGTGCAGCAGATCCACTCTGGACCTCACAGCACACTGAGGAGCAACACATATCAGAAACTGAGGATGTTAACTCATAGCCATCAATGGTCAGTATTAACTGTGCCAAGGAAGAAATGAAAGCATATCATTATCATCCCAGCAACACCAAAGCTCCACAATCAGTCAGAGATATTAGACCAGGTTGGATAGGGCTTGGAGCAACCTGCTCTAGTGGAAGGTGTCCCTGCCCATGGCAGGGGGTTGCAAGTAGATGATTTTTAAGGTCCTTTCCAACCCAAACCAATCTATGATTCCGTGATTCTATGTGAAGCATCAAAAGGAACCACTCTGTGACGCTGTTCAGCAAACTGGCTGAGACTAAAGATGACTTTCAACTGCATCCTCAGAGCAGGTCATCATGAAGAGGTATGTATGGACTTCACCTGGCTGTCAGTACTGGTGCTAGACATGGTCTTACTTACAATCTTGGTGGCTTTCAGTGACTCAGATGTGAATTACTAATGGTGAGGTTTACTTCAGGGAGGTCAGCTACGGGCCATAGTAGAATCATAGAATGGTTTGGATTGGAAAAGACCTTAAAGCTCCTCCAGTTCCAACCCCCTGCCACAGGCAGGGACACCTTCCACTAGAGCAGGTTGCTCAAAGACACATCCAACCTGGCCTAAATATCTGGTATAAATTGATCCTATCCAGGCAGAAGATCAAATATACAAACAAAATCAGGAAATCTTGGGGGAAAAGACCATCTCTTCTAGTGATACCTCCTACTGAGTGGATGCATCTGCAAAAGAAAATGTGTCTCCATATTCTACTGTAGCAGAATGTGGCCTGTGGCCTATTGTGGGATAATCTTGACAAAAACCATGTGTCTGGTTCATGCACCTCCCAAAAGGAGCTGAGTGAGAGAAATGAGAATTATATTCTCTGCAGGCTCTTTAGCAGAATCTTGCCCTGAAAGTGTTTTGAAGTCCCTGAACAGCAAATGTGATAGAAGTGGACATTTCCCCATGGGATGTGATGCTTCAGGCTTAGCTGTCTTCCAGTGAGAGTCATTTAATTAATTCAACCCCCTTCTGCTACCATCAGGATGGTCTGCATTCAGAACAGGGCTCAGACCTAGCTGCTCTGTGCATATGCTGGAGAACCACTGGAAGATAAGAACTGTAATCCAGCTTTGTATAAAGATCTGAATAGACAGAATCCAACTTGCATGAAAGAAATAAAAGCACAGACAGTATTTGCACTACCAACCAAAATGCAGTCGTGGGATCTAAATCTCTACGCAAGTCTGTGGATGTAACACCATCCACTTCTGCACATTCCCTGTGGTCAGCAGTGAAACTCAGAGAGAAGGAGTCTCCTCAGACTTCTCTGTGAAACAGAAAAAGAATGTTTGAGTAGCAAATTGTCAAATACTCCTGTTAAAGGGAGTATGAACTAAAGGCCCTGAGCTGGGTGTCCCTGTGGTCACAGGTGTCCCATGGCCAAGGGCCTCGTGCCTTGAGCTCAGGGCTTGGGACACCCGGCATGGCAGGAAGAGGGGGACAAACATACCCCAAAAGTGAGGAGGAAGAAACCCCACCATGGACATCACACTCTTCCCAAGCAGGACCCCAGCGGTGACTTATAATCTTCTCCTTGATTGTGGCTGAAGGAGGCGGATCCAGTCCCCCCTGGAATGCAGAGGGACACTGGCAGGTGAGCATCACACCAGAGACAACCGGTAGAGTCTAGGAAGGCTTTTTTGTATTAATTTTTGTATATGGATAGGTAGATGGATAGATAGATAGATAGATAAATAGATAGATAGATAGATAGATAGATAGATATTAAATTGCATTACTTATGAGACTTTAAAACATTAGTTAGGCATTTTGGGATATTAAAAATATCACTTTGGGCTTTCAAAATATCACTTGGACTAATAAATTCTTGACTCCATTTACACTGTATGTTTCTTCTTCTTGTTTTCCCCTCCATATCAATAGTTTGGAAGGAGATTAAGATGCTCTGGATTTTTGTTAGAGCTGAGATCTCATGAAGCTACTTTCATTTTGCCTTGGAGCATAATTCCCGGTTCTAAGTTGGCTTTGCCTTTAGCCAGGTACAGAGCCAAGGATATCTTAAAGCATCTGTCTTTCACTTGGCTTTATCCCTAATATCAGCCCCTTATCCTGCTGAGCAAAAACTTCTATTACAGGCAACAATGTTACTAGGAAAATGTTCACCACCTGATTTTCCAAAGGGAATTAAACACCTTTCTCCTCTCTCTCACGTCTCAGCAGCACCTGAATAGATGCAGGAATTTTACTGCCCTTGGGAACAATTCTTCCCTGAGATCAAAACCCAACAAACTACAATTTGGCTGCCAATGTCATCTCCAGCATAATCAAGTATTGACTTAATTAGAAATCCCTTTAAGTGATGCACAGGGAGAAAATCACTTTTTTTCTTCCCAAAGTATTCCTCATTTGTAATTATTATTTCACTTGTGAATCTTCCACACTCCATTGAAAATGCCATATGGAAAACCAATTAGTTTGCTACAGTGACTAATGTTTACTGCGGCTTCTGCTTGGAAGTTTTGGGCCAAGTTTTTAGATCATCAGTTCTTTCCCTGGCAAAACTGCTGATGGGGTGGGTCTGTATGATCAAAGGATAGAAGTAGAAGCCAGGCTAAGAACATCGGGGCTGTTCAGCCTGGAGAAGAGAAGCTGCTGGAGACCTCAGAGCAGCTTCCAGTGTCTGAAGGGGGCTACAAGGGTGCTGGGGAGGGACTCTTCATTAGGGACTGGAGTGATAGGACAAAGGGTGATGGGTTCAAACTGAAACAGGGGAATTTCAGGTTAGATCTAAGGAAGCAGTTCTTTACTGTGAGGGTGCTGAGGCGCTGGAATGGGCTGCCCAAGGAAGTTGTAAATGCTCCATCCCTGGCAGTGCTCAAGGCCAGGTTGGATGTAGCCTTGGGTGACATGGTTTAGTGCAAGGTGTCCCTGCCCATGGAAGGGGGTTGGAACTGGATGATCTTAAGGTCCTTTCCAACTGTAACTATGATTCTATGATTCTATGGATGGTGCTATGTCCAACCTGGTTACTAAGAGGAATCCAGGAATTTCATAGCAAGCAGCTATTTCTTTAAGCACTTGCCTAAAGAAGTTGCATGTGCTAAATATGATAGAATTCACATTATGCTGCCTCCATTGAGGGAGGGACAGTATTCCCTGGCTTCACCTTGTGAGGATTCTCCATGTCTGTTCCAAGCTCCGCAGCCTCACAAGTCATTTGCACTTTTCTTTAGCTCTGTCTCTCCATTTGGAATAATAGAATACTTTGTCCTGGAAAAGGATTTGCTTAATGATGCTCTTACACCTCAGCTGTCGCTCCAGCCTTATATATCTCCGCTTCACGTGGCTGATCCCTGATCCTCCAGGATAACAGTGAGTGTGTTTGTTTTCTCACAGTATTCTTCACTGCATGTAGGCGTTGCTTCTGCAGAGTTGTGACTTTCAGGGTTATCCTCCTCGCTTTTTAGACTGGCCTGAAGTTGGATTCTCTCCCACCTTTTGCTGATTTCTCTGTGTACTGTTCCCAAACAGTCAGTAGTACAGGAGACTTGTTTGCTGTGAGCCTTATAGTGCACACATTCAGGCAGAAATCACTGGCTTGCCTTCCAGCCTGGACCAGAAGGTTATCCCAATACCCATAAAAGATGGGAATTCACTTTTCCTTTCTAATGAATTCTATGGAACTAGAAGGGACCATCTGGATATGAACATATAAAGTCAGCAAGAGTTTTTGGCTCCTCTGCTCTGGGAATTTAATGGAACTTGTGATTAAAGTTTCTACGGCTGAGTCCTGAGTGAGCAAGTTCTGTTTCTAATGGCCATATGGAATTCCCATTGGTGGGAGCTCATCTGGAGGATGCCATAGGAGCTGTATTCAAAGAAATAATGGTTGTTAACACAGATCAGAAAGAAGGGCTTGGCTCAGTGCAGTAAAACATTTAGTCATCCAGAGATACAAGCACAAAGAGTGTGGGAGTTGCTTAGGACTAAGAACTTCAAGGTTTGGACTGTTTCTATCATTATTAGGTATTATTTATTAGTAATAATATATCTAATCACTGCTTGGAGGACAGGGCAGTTGGCAACAGTAACTCTATTAGCCAAAATGATGAGTGTTTCACAACACCATCTGTTGATGGTTACCTCTAAGTAACGAAAATAGAAACCAGATTTACATAGTGGACTCTGGCTGAGGACACTGCTGGGCATGGCCTTTATGACTGAAAAGACAATTGCTTCTTACTGTTCCCACTCAGTTCCAAATGAACCTCCTGCCTCCTTCTTCTGCAGAGTCAAACAGACTACAGTACTTGTCAGCTACTGCCTCTCTGTAGTATGTAATCATTTATTTACTAGCCCTAAAAAGAAATATTGGACAAAACCAGTTCCTGTTATCACAGAAGCCACATCATATGGAGCAGAGAGTACCCTGCTACTACTACCTCAGCAATCTCTGAAATCAAACGAATTACATAAATTTAAGCTTTCCAGCCAGGACTAAGCCCCTGCTTTAAAAATATAGCACACAGCACACATCTTTTTAAACAGAGAGCACTGTTAATGTTGCAAAGTAAAGCACTTGAAAATTAGGGAATGCCAGATTGATTGTTGCCATGGAGAAGTCCTTGAGAGCACTAATCACTGCCTTGAGAGCTGGGTTTGAATAGTGTGCAGAAAATGAAGCATGGGGCCACACATGGAACCACGATGTGAAAACAAAACATCACATAGGTGCTCATTATCCCATGCACTGAAGGTAGGTGTCCTACAGAAAGAAACAGTACGGGATCATGTCATTAACATTCCACCATCATGCATATGCACAGCAAATGAGCTGGGAGCTCGCCAACACTCTGAACTTTTAAGGGCTTGACAATGTGACGTTCTTCCTTTGTGTGATCCTGTTTGAATGCAAACTTTGCTTTTGGTTTTTCCTGGAATGAAGTGAATTGGCAGAAGGTAGGTCATTGTTCATGCTCCTCATTTCAGTCCCGGGGTCCTCATTTGTCGTGGAAGGAGGGCAATGCTCAGCCTATAGAACACAGGCTTAAACACCTGGAGACATGCATCCTTGCCAGTCATGTCTTCACTCCAAGGCAAGTATGCTCTGTGATGGACCTCCAGCTGTGGTCTCCTTTAGGGTGGGAGACCAAGACATAATGGACCTGGAAACGTGTGATATTGAGCAAAACACTTTCCTGCTCTGTGCCTCACTTTTCCTATATCTAAAACAGGGATAATAGTGTTTCACTCTTCAAATGTCTTTGCAAGCAGTGAGCGAAAGGGTATTTAAGCTCAATATGTTACATGGACTTATTTCTCAATGCAAATTAAAGCTTTTCCAAAATATAACCTGTGTTTTGGATCACCATCTTTGCTTCTCTCTCCCTGCCCTGTTATCTGTTCCCCATTTCAATTGCTTAAAAAAGATCTTGCTCTTTCACTGCCCTTTGCTGTGAGCATTGGCTGCCCTTTCCTCACCACTCAGGTTTAACATCCCCAAATTTTATTAACCAGTTATTTACAAGCTGCCAAATCAAACAGATTAGCAAGCAACACTCAAAACAAGACAAAAGAGTCTGTGTTAGCCTCTCACTGAGTAAACAGTCTGCTTGGGTCATGTATAATTAATCAGTCTGCAATTGCACAGAAGACTCAACCATTCCTGTCCATCCTGGCAAATAACACAGTGCTCTGTATTTTGCTATGATTTTCTCTGTTGCACATGCAAACAGTTGACTGTGTGTTTTGTTCCAGAAAGGAAAAGAGCAAATTTAACAGAATAAGAAGATGGAGACCTCATCATGCAAACTTGAGATCATTTGGGGGGTGTGAGTGGTACAAGAGATACAAAACATATCCCAAAGAAGAATGAACATCTGCAGAAACATGGTATGATCAAGCAGTCCCCAAGATATGACCACAAGAGCTACCACATATAGAAACATTCAGTTTAAGTTGGTTTATTCTATCTTAAGAACCTGATTAGGAAAACAATTCAGGCATGTGCTTAACTTTCAGCATGTGGCTGGATTTGTTGATATAGGAAATAGCATAACCAGCAAATGCAAGTGGTCCTTTTTGAGGTCACGCCAAAAAAAGAGACTATCAAAGTTCTTTTCCACTTTCATTCCCATCATCTTTTGTTATGCTTTTTTCCTAAGATCATCATGGAAGGGCTGATTTGTGACCACTGTTCCATCTCTGTTAGATTGAGTCAAACTCAGCAACAGACCAGAGATATTGTACTGGCACAATGAGCGCTCTGGCCTCTGGTGGAAGGAATACTACTTGACAGGAATTGGTGTGACAAGATGCTTTGAGGCACCTGAGGCTTGGCCAGATTGCATTTGCAGTTCTGGGAATAGCAATTTCAGCATAGACTGCCTGACATGTTTAATGGAAGCAACAAGATAGCACAGTTTCCCTGGTTACACCCTGTTGTTTCCATAGGATGCCCCAAATCATATCTGAGCAGATACCTGACGTTTACAAGCAGCAAAAGAGCCTGTTCCATGTCTTGATCTTCCATGTACCCATGATATGAACATCAGCTGGTGATGATGAAGTCCTAGGCAGCTACTGGTACAGTTTTTAACACCAATGGAAGTCATTAGATAACCTACTTTGACCTGCTGCCATGGAGTTTCATTCACTTCCCAGTAACTTCTGTCTGTCTGAAGGCACCCAGGCAGGACACAGAGGATTTACCTTTTCCCTTGGGTTTGTCCAAGCGCTTTGCTGCTCTGTCTTGTAAATAGAATTTCTCTTAACACACATCCTCTCTTACACCACTTTCTATTAGACTGAAAAGCTCCACTATTTTCTCTTTGTGTAAGTGCTTAACCACTATTGTCAAACAGCCCTTCACTCATCTGTATGTCAAGATGGAAACACTGAACTTTCTGACTCCCTGTGAAGCTCTATTTTAACCATCAGATGATTCCTGGAGCTCTGCTCTGCACTGCATCTACCTCTAGAGTACTTCTGCATTTTGGGGCCAATACTTGTGTCATTTACGCTGGATTCAGAGGTAAATCCACCTCCTTAAAGTAGTTGCTATTCTCTTGAATTGTTTAATCTCCTGTTTAATTATTATGGCACTTTAGCAACTTAGCTGGCAGCCTCTCTGGAAATGTACTATTGGAAAAGCAAACAGTGCAAATGGAATACCCTGGATGGCAAATAGAGGAGGTTTCCCACAGACTATGTCTTGTTTCAAGCTACTATAATGAGACAAAAGCAATCCAGGTACATTTCAATGGAAGAACTATGGTATCCCTGGGGAAATCATGTAAAGAACCAATGTGACTGCTACTCCAGTTTGGTTTTGGATATATGACATTAAGTTCTCTCGAAGAAAATAAGATATTTCTTGCTTTAGGCAATTTGTATGAAAGGGATGTTCATCCTTTTTCCTCCAATAAAGCTTAGGCCATGGGATTTAACCAAGATTTGCCTTTCTCCCGAAGATCAACCTCAAGATTGAGGTTAGTTCACATGGCATGAATTTCCCTTTGGAAATGACCATGGCAAGGGTTTCAATGAAATGAAGATTCAGGGCTGCTGAGGATTGCTTTTCTTTTGAATAGCAAGCTACCTGTAATGACCTTCCAACTCTTCAGAGTTGTACATGCATCCTACACCATTTTAAAGCTTCCTACGTAGCTCATGCGAACACTGCTTCACACTATGCTGGACATGCTGGACAAGATGTATTATAGTAAGAAAAAATGTCCCTTTTATAGTAGCAGTGGAGGTGATGTCCCAACACGTCTGCTGGAGTGACAGGGGATGGGATTCAAGACAACAGCAGCATGAAGTAGAAGGATCTTTTTACATGGAAGTAGAAGGATCTTTTAAGACAGGACAAGGGGAATGGATTTAACCTGCCAGAGGGGAGATTGAGATGAGCTCTGAGGCAGAAGCTCTTCCCTGTGAGGGTGCTGAGGCGTTGGCACAGGGTGCCCAGAGAAGCTGTGGCTGCCCCATCCCTGGCAGTGTTCAAGTCTAGCCTCGAGCTCACTGCAACCATGCTGTTGTTTCCCATTTGCCCACTCTGACCACTGGACTTCCCAGGTGTTAAGGAAGCACAAATAATAAACAGAAATATCAGATAATAGTTTTCCAGAGAGGAATTGTACATTTCGTCTCCCAGCAAAAATGAGGGAAGAAGGGAGGTGGTTTAATGGTGCGGTGGACGAAGTGGATATTAACGGAGATTACTTCAAATCTCTCTCTTTCTTCAGACAGAGCAGGAAGGATAGATAATGATCAAAACCCTGCTTCTGCAAATGCAGCTCCCAGCCCTTGTGACTCAGGCACCAGCGGAGCGAGGCCAGAGAGACTATCAATGCTGAGTCCCTGAGTCCTTGATGCTCTCTGCAGGAAGCACTTGAATGTGCCCAAGATGATGCTACAGCCCAGGCAAGTTTTCTGATGAATAACTCCACAGGGGGCAGAGGCCCATTGAAGGTCATAAAACATTTCAACTGACATTGATGTTAAATACTAAATCCTTTTGCTTTTGTACTGAAGCAGCTGGAACCCAGCTATGTGCTGCAGTGCCCCTGCCACTGTATTTACAGCGGCTACTGCAATGAAGCCAGGCACAGAAGACCACCTCTGACAGACAACCCCCTGTCTTCAGTGATCACCTGAATCCATGGACCTCTTTGTGGCATCCAGTACAATCTGACACTCCGTTGTAAACCTCTACTAATTCATCTTTACACTCCCTTAGACGTTTCTGTGTATTAAAGGGACAAGTTCTGCAGACAAAAAGCTTCCTTCTTTGCTAAGTACCACCAGGAGCACCTTAATTTGTTAAGACCATGTAAAAGTCTATTTTCACTCATTGTTTTCCACAAGCTTCTAGGAATTGAAGTGAGGTTCTGCCCTATGCTATGCCAGATTTGAAGACTGCTCTGTACGTCCAAACACATTTGTTTCTTCCAAGTATTTTTGCTACTCTAATTCACATCCTGTGACCTTGTCACATCTATACTGTAGCCCAGTAACATGATTTTTACCATCAGCAGCAGAAGACCATGGGCACTTCATTGACCTGACACTGCGAAGACTCAGGACATCTCTGGGCTCACTGTCCCTGTGGTCACAAGTGTCCCGTGGCCAAGGGCCTCGTGCCCAACTTTACTGTTTTCTTGTGGTGTATCAGTACTCAGCATGATGACACTTCTGCTTTTCAGCTTCATACATCAGTGTATAGAGAATGCCAAGAAACTCTTTGTGCTGTGTCTTTTCATTTTCCTTTCCTTTTGCAGTGCTTGGAAATTTCAGGATTATTCACACAGTTACTGCCTGGAATTGAGCAAATCAGGTGCTGCTTCTTCAGTCATTCAGTCAGGAAAGAAGTTCAGCAGCTGAACAGACAACCTAGAAAGAAGGGTTTGGGAAAGAATGTGTATTGTTCCAAAGCCATAGGATTCAGACATTATAAGCTTGAGTATATTTTAGCTGTGTTTTCTAACTCTGCCTTTAATAAATGGACTGTGGAGAAGTTAAAAAATAAAGGGCTGTGAGCAGTGGGAGGAAAACCAGGAAATGAGACCATGAATCAAAGCTGGTCTTGGAGATGACAGTCACGCTGGCTACAACTCCTGCAGTGCACTTGGTACTGATGTGAACCACACCAGTCAGGTAAAAGGATATCAACATAAATAATCACATATTAATGTCACAAGATATTAATATATTACACTTTGCAGTCTGTAGATAAATTGGAGGGTCCCGAAATGCATCACCTGCATTAAATAAGCTTTGCAAGAGCTTCCTGTGGCTAATGCTGCAAAGCATGGAAGCCAGGCTGTCCTCTGTGGAAGGGACAGGGATCTCTGGAGTGATATGGGTAGTCACAAGCCTATGTACAATGCCTAGTACCCAATAGAGAAATAAAGACTAATAATATATTTCAGGAACTGCAAAAGTGATCCCAAGGAAGCAGTGATGGTCTGCAGCTAGCACACACAAAATGGTTTGGGTTGAAGGGACCTTAAAGCTCTTCCAGCTCCAACCCCTGCCCCGGGCAGGGACACCTTCCACTAGAGCAGGTTGCTCCAAACCCCTGTGTCCAACCTGGCCTTGAACACTGCCAGGGATGGGGCAGCCACAGCTTCTCTGGGCACCCTGTGCCAGTGCCTCAGAAGAATTCATCATCATTCACTGATCAGATTGTTAACCCTCATAACTCAGGAAACCAGCACATGCAGATATGACACTCGCTGTGGTGTCAGCTGGTAGATGTTGCCAATAGGCTGCTACTGAGTACGTGCCAAAATTCAGCAGGCTCTTGTCCTGAACTAATCAGAATGAAACACAGACTGAAAAGTGAAACGATTGAAGCATTGAATCTGATCTGAGCCATGAACCTCCAGCTTCAGTAGGGCCTGAACTGGCCTTGAAAGGGAAGGTATCTACTCTTTAAATAACCAGGCCTTCAAGTATGTTTGCAAAGCTCTTTTAGAGGAATTAGATAGCTTAGCTTAATTTGCCCTGAAGTTATATACCGAAACTTAGCACCACCAGAAGCAGGATTTAGCACACCAGGAATGTGTGTCCCAACAACAGGCTCAGTGTGCATAACTACAGGCTCAGAAAGACTGGATAGAGCAGCCCTGAGGAGAAGGATTTGGGGGTGTTGGTCAATGAGAAGCTCCTCATGACCCACCTTCAGTGTGCGCTTGAGCCCAGAACCCCCTTGTGCACTGGGTGCACCCCCAGAGCGTGAGCAGCAGCTCAGGGAGGGGATCCTGCCCCTCTGCTGTGCTCTGGGGAGACCCCCCTGCAGCCCTGGTCCAGCTCTGGGGAACAGCACAAGAGGGACGTGGAGCTGCTGGAGCGAGGCCAGAGGAGGCCCCGGAGCTGCTGCGAGGTCTGGAGCAGCTCTGCTCTGGAGCCAGGCTGAGAGAGCTGGGCTGGGGCAGCTGGAGAAGAGAAGGCTCCTCAAGGGGACACCTTAGAGCAGCTCCA
>NW_009922226.1:0-3567 GCF_000696875.1 Nestor notabilis | reverse complement strand
AAGGCCAGGTTGGGCACAGGGGCTTGGAGCAACCTTCTCTAGTGGAACGTGTCCCTGCCCGTGGCAGGGGTTGGAGCTGGATGAGCTTTAAGGTCCATTCCAACCCAAACCACGCTGTGACTCTATAAAGTACTGAAGATACATTATGTACTTGTGAAATCTTATGGCAGAAGGCATTGTGGACTGTTACATCCTACAGAAAGAGTACTTTCCAGATTTTGGGAACTTGCAGACTTTGCTATAATGGTCATTACTGATAAGGAGGAACCTAGGTACTATAAAAGTCCTTCCATGCTGAACATTTCTAAGGCTCAGATGACCATCGGGGGATAACCAGGTAAAGTCATACAGTACAACATACTCAGCGTGGCAGTGACCGAGCATGATGATCCTCTACAGGATAAGAACTCACAGCATGTGTGCAATGAGCCTTTATATGTCATCTCACTTATCAAGTGTTTTCACGGCATTTTGTTAAGTCTTGAGACAAGAGTCTGAAATCTAACAGTAAGTTGTTCCTGGGCTCGTTAGGCTTTAGTTATTTGTGAATGTCTGGCTATGCTGTCCTTCACTACTCTTTGGCTACACTTTATAGCAAACAATTTGAGTATTATGTGATACAAGAAGCACTTTTACCACAAAGGAATATGTCCAGTCAAGGACATTGGATAAGAGCATTGCTTCTTAACAAAGGACCAAACATTTATAATCTGGCTGGAAAACTGTGTGGGGCATGTGGAGAAACACACAGCACCACAAGAAGTGAATGTTTTTAACCAGGTAAGATACTGCTTGTCTTTCAGATACACAACGGAATACCTGAAGTTTACCAGTTTGAGATGGATTTTCTGCTTACACAAGTCAGAAATGGGTTCAGAGCAAACAGGAATCAGAAGCAGTTAATAGGTTTGCATTGATTGCTATGTTTTTATTTGTCATTCTGCTCTTGCTTTATCTTTTTGCTGGGTGGAAATGTACTCTCTAGTAACCACTGAAGAGAACTGATAGAGAAGACTGACGTCCTGCTGCTTTGGCACTGAATGACCTTGGGCATGTCACTTCATTATCCGTGTCTTTGTGTTACTGTGACTGGAGTGGGACACAGGTATTTGAGGTAACGTGCAGACTGACGTCCTGCTGCTTTGGCACTGAATGACCTTGGGCATGTCACTTCATTATCCGTGTCTTTGTGTGACTGGAGTGGGACACAGGTATTTGACGTAACGTGCATATCAAAAGTGCCTGGCTTGGCTGCACAGAACTCCAGTAGACTGACTCAGAGGACTGAGTAGTAACAAATCATTCCATGCTAAGCTCTGTTTTGATGTTTTCACTAGTGCTGCTGCACTAGTCAGTTTAATCAAAGTTGGGGTTTTCTATGCCCCATAGCATAGTCAACTCTGTGTACCACATTGATAAACCCTGCTCTTAATACAAGAGTATTATTTATGTGAACATATAAATTGCTTGAAGTTGTACACAGAACAACTCCTTTTTCCATTTGCAAATTGCTGGTGAGAGCTGTGAACTAGACGTGAGTTCATTTGCCACTCATTACTAAATGATTCCTATTGCAAATTTGCTGTAGCCTTTTCTAACATTAACTTCTAATCCTTCTTTCATCAAGCAATGTCCTTGAAAGAGCTCTCAAATAGGTCTGACAGTCCACAGAGAAAAACTTCTGACATATAGACAGCTCTGGCCTGCAGCAAACAGTCTTTCATTCCCACCTATTATAGGGGAGCCATAAATTCTGGGGTACCTCGGTCCTGCTCTTTCTACAGTTGAATGCACCTTACAGACACACCAAAATGACCCAAAGCAATTCTGAGATATATTTCTGCCCATTTTTCTTCCTCCCCTCCTGAAATCTGTGCATAAGTGAAGAGTGTTCTGTAATTTCAAGTAATACAAAACAATCATAAAACCCCCTTGTAGAAAGTAGTGGTTGTTAAAACCTTAATTCCTAAATATAAATCTTTCTGTTGAGCAAGACAAGAGTATTTTCTCAGGACTCACTCAGCAGAGGACAAATATATTACAAGAGCTGCTTCTGATTTGGAGATGTGCATTTCCACAACAGTTGCTAATTGAATAGATACAATTTGACCCCGTTGAAAACATTCCCAGTTGAGAAAAGAGGAGAAATTCAATACCCTCAGTTTGTGATGCTCACACACTACCAAGACAGATAGATGCACAGTCCATTTATTCCTTTAAAAACATACTGTTACCAGGATGTTGAATTCTTAATAGTGCCCCCTCATAGAAACCAGTTTAACATCTATAAATACAGGCATAAACATCACATCATATACCTCAAGAGAACAGCTCATGTGTCCTTGATATATTTTCAAGCAATTTTTATTTGGTAGTAAAGTGGCTATCAGCCAATGCTTCAGCAATATCTTAAGCCCCAAGGAAGGCAGATACTGCTGAAATGTTGGCTGATAGACACTTTACATCCGAATAAAAATGGCTTGAAAATACATCCAGGATATATGAGCAGTTCTGTTGATGCAACCAACACGATGTTTGCATCGATTCAGAGAAATGAAATACGTCAGTTGACACAGGCTGCAATAATCTGTTGTGATCATTGTGTAAGCACTTTGGGACACATTCCTTGCAAGGGGAGGGGAAGGATTCAGTGTCACTTTGGTACAAATAAGCTATCCTTCCTTGAGCCAAGCAGATGAAGGACTTGGAAAGGGTGGAGGGGAGAGAAGAAAAGATTTTCCCAGTTATCACGGTTATTATTAGTTGTGTGCTGCCAGTGTAAGAAGTCCCATCAAAAGACTGGGGCTTCACTGTGTAAAGAGACCAGATGGTAAGAGAGACAAAACAATGCATATTCATACAATCATTAAATCAACCGGGTTGGAAAAGACCTTTAAGCTCATCCAGCCCAACCATTCCCAGCCCTGCCAAGGCCACCACTGACCCCTGGCACTGAGGCCTCGGCTCCACGGGCTGGGAACACTTGCAGGGACGGTGACTCCAGCCCTGCCCTGGGCAGCCTGTTCCAATGCCTGAGCACCCTCTGGGCAAGGAATTGTTCCTCAGCTCCAGCTAAACCTGCCCTGGGGCAGCTTGAGGCCGGTTCCTCTTGTGCCATCCCTTGTTCCTTGGGAGCAGAGACCAGCCCCCTCCTGGCTTCATCCTCCTGTCAGGCAGTTGCAGAGAGCGATAATATTCATATATTCCAGGTGTATAAAGGTACTTCTAGCTCCTACTTAGGCTACGGACATTCAGAGATGTGCCTGACACCACTGACATCCAGAATGCAACCATTTTTCCTTAGACTATACACTAAACAACACCTTCTTCTGCTTTCAGACATCTTTCCAGCACACACCTCTGCAGTTCTGTCCACAGAGCCAGGCCATGGGATCTGCAGGGAGGATTTGACTCACAGAACAGCCAGATCCAGACACAACTGATATTGTAGGCTGAAAAGATAACGTGTTATTAACAACATTCATCCCTTGGGAATAAACTATGCTAGCGGTGATTTTACACTGTCACGACGTGGCAAAGTGCTCAAGGCCAGGTTGGACACAGGGG